>NC_092871.1:60549012-60554721 GCF_032062135.1 Pyxicephalus adspersus | reverse complement strand
AACCTTTACCGTAAATCTTCAACTTTATTCTATTTTATTACTGAAGTCTCTCGTTATTGTGTTTTACAGTAATTTTGTCTTTTGCTGACTTTGTTAATAATGGTTCTAAATGCTGCTGTCTACTTTACAGGGTTTATTACATGTGTTTATGACTGTGCTGTTGGTTTTTAATGCACATAAAATATTTTAGGACACTATTTGTTTCAGAATCTTTTTTTTCTTCATTTCCCTTCTCTAAAAAACTGGTGCGTCTTATGGTCCAGTGCGTCTTATGGTCCGAAAAATACGGAAATACGGTAAATCTTTTTTATTAAACAACAGGTTGCATCCCAATCAAAATGACAGGCTATGTTATTTTGATAATTAGAAGTTGCCATTGCATGCTTCAGGGCTGTGACCCCTCAACAGTCACTGACTTGAAACAAGTAAATACACATCACAGCCTAAACCACAGACCCTAAATTTACATCTTTAAATAAAAGAACCCATATTTCTGTTCTGACAAGTTTTCTTTAAAGCTTAAAAGATGTTTAATTCTATGCATTGTTAAATGCAAGTGATGTAAGTTTCTGAATTGAACAGCCTACATATTAAAGCTTAAAGAACAAGAAGGAGAAGCAGCACAGGGAGGTGATGAGATGTGCAAGAAGCATGCATGGAGGAAATTGGAGTTACAGTAGAGTGACAAATAAATAATGTCAGGATCAGAACCCAGGAATGCTTTGATGTCTGGCTGCAGCTCTGTCTACTGCACCACTTGAGGGTTTGCCTTTTCCACTCTGCTGAATTTCTTGGACAAAGATATCCTGATACCTTTTTGCTGAACCTTGAACTCCTGGCCCCTCCCATTAACTTCCTATTTAAGCGATGTCTCTGAACTTCCTGTTGCCCGAATTTTGTGCTCTGCCAATATCTTGCTTTTCCTGCTATTGTTACATTTTGCTCTCCAAACTGCTACCTGTGTACCGACTCTTGGCTGCTTTTTAAACGACTACTCTTACTCGCACTCTGTCTCCAACTGACACCATTGGCTACCGACCTCAGCTCGTGCTTTGACTACGTTTGTGTTTGCTCCTTTTTTGCTACCGCTGCGTGTGCATAGATTCAGGACTGCTTCCACCTGTGTCTGCTGCTTGCTGAACAGATTGAGAGTGTGGAAAAAACGAGTGATAGGATTACAGGTAGCACTACGGTACACTACAATACTATATGTTCCTTCCATCCCTGTTCGTGTGTGTGTGTGTGTGTGTGTGTGTGTATATATATATATATATATATATATATATATATATATTGTGAGAGGTTTAGCTCAGGATCGCCTTTGCTGGGGTCAAAGGACACTTGTCTGGTTCATCCAACTTATATCAAACACCGAGGTATAAGTGTTAAGCTGGCTTGCAGCCAGGTTTATTTAAAGGTTGCGGATAACATACCAAAAATTGGTGTCACATATCCCCCCCCCCTGCTCAGGACCATGGGACTGAGCAACTGAAACCAACAAACAGTGCACAGGTGACAATGCCTCTGCGTTTCCTTGTCACTCTAACATTCTCTCCCTGTTCAGGTTCATCCACTTAAGAGGGGCATGATCAGTGACTAACTGAAACTTACGACACAACAAATATTATTTGAGTGATTCTAAAGCCCACTTGATGGCCAAACACTCCTTCTCATGCTTATTTAGTTTCAGACTCAAGTAAAGTACGGGATGCTCCTCTCCATTCATATTCTGTGACAACACTGCCCCTATTCCTGAGTTAGAAGCATCTGGCTGTGCCACAAATTGATTTTTCAAGTCAGGGGTCATCCATACTGGTTGGGAACAAAGAGCCCGCTTTAGAGTCTTAAACGCCTCCTCTGCTTCAATATTCCACTTTATCATCACTGACCATCTTCCCGTGGTGATATCAGTTAAGGGAACTGCTATAGCTGCAACATTGGGTATGAAGCGTCTATCATAGCCAGTAATCCCTGGGAATGCCTTCACTTGTTTCCTATTTACAGTCTAGGGCCAGTTCTGTATGGCTTCGCAATTTGGGGCTTGACTACACCTCTCCTAATAATGTAACCCAAGTCCTTGGCTTCTTCCTTTTTTAGGCAAAACACACCACTAAGAGACTTTGTAAGAGCAGTATCACCACCGCTGCTCATTTTGCACACGGCACGGCTCCCAAGCACAGTGTTGATGCCTCCATTTAGAACAGATTTGGTCATCTCCTCACTGCCATACACTGCTTTCTTGGTCTTATCAACCATTCCAATTATTCTGTGAATCACCGCATCTTTAGTGCCAACCACAGCCTTTGTGGCAGTAGCTACACTTTTGTCCCTTGGTTTTCGCCATATGCACATTTTCCTGGGACCACCCTGTTTGAACCGAACATGACAGACATAGCATTCATATAGCTTGTCCCCAGAATGAGTTCTTATGTGCCTCTGCATGTGACAATCTAGTTTTGAGCTTCTGGGACAAGTATAACTGCACTGATCCCATTGGAACCTTTTCTTCACACTTTTCTTTTCAACTTATGTCCGTTTTGGAGGCTTCCTATTTCCATGCACATTTCCATCCTTCCCTTCCACTGGGGTAGTAACGCCTTCCCCAACCTGCTTTTGAGTATCATGTTCATCAGGCACAACAGTGATGGTTTCTTCCCTCTTTACTTTGCTTAATTTACGAAACTCTTCCCGCACCTTTTGGCAAATAGGGACAGCTTTTCCAATCTTTACTTCGCTTAATTTATTAAACTCTTCCCGCACCTTTTGGGAAACAGGGACAGCTTTTTTAATCTTTACTTCGCTTAATTTACTGAACTCTTCCTGCACCTTTTGGGAAACGGACAGCTTTTTCCAGCTGCTCTTGAAGTAGAGCCCCTCTTTTCTCTAGGACTTCAGCAGACTGTGAAGCGAGATATGGCACTATCGTGCTTGCTACTGTACTGGTAGGCCAAGCCCCATTGTAGAGTGCCAACTTCTTCCTCTTTCTCTTTTGTCCGTTCATTCTCTTCATCATCAGATTCAACATCTTCTTCCTCAGCAGCCATTGGCTCAGCTTCTTCGTCCTGCCCTTCAGGCTGTTCTTTTGTTTCAGCTGAAACAGGATCCCATCTATACGCTTGGACTTCAATAAAAGGAAACTTTTCCCTAGCCAACACAGGCACACATTCAGCAGCTTCCATCTTAGAGGATATAGGAACACCCTCATCTGCTTGCCCCTCAGTCAGCCTGGAAGTATCCTGGTCAGTCACTACAGGAATACTTTCTTCAACTCCAATCTCTGTTAACACGACAATACTTTCTATAGCCTTTACTGCACATGAGACAGGGACACTTATTATTTCACCCTGCACTTCTTCACCTGAGACCACTGTACTTGGGAACACTGTACCTGCCCACTGCCCAGTACCCAGCTCTAGATGCCAGACTAGACTCAAGCACAACAGGGTCTTCTTTCCCCGCTGATTGCGCCAAGCCCGTTCCTTTTCATGTAGTTTTGCTACATAGTAGGTAGGGACAGATTGGAATCTCGTTCATCCATTCATGTCTCCAATAGCTACAGCTTTGACACTGTCCATATAGGTGATGGCATTAACTTCTAATGCCCTCCTTGCTCCGTCTCAGGGCCCACCGCCTCCTCCTCATGCTGTTACTGCTGCCGCCTGCCCAGTACCCTGCTGTGGATGCCAGTTACCAATGCTGTCCACGCTCCGTCTCAGAACCCACCGCCTCCTCTTCCTGCTGTTCCTGCTGCACGGCCCAGGCTTAATCAATATGAGCCATCAGGATACAGGTATACTTCCAATAAGCCAGCTTATTAGAGTGGGTGGCATCTTTAACCCTGGAGTGCAGCTCGAAGCGTAAGTGGAAGTGCATGTCAATCACATCCAATTGGTGCAAATCTGCCAGAGTGGCGCTGTAGAAATTCCTTTCTATGATGTCCCAGCCCACATCAGGAATTGGGTACTCTAGCACTTCACCAGCTTTGAATCCAGATCACCAGACCTTTGGGGCTCAGCACCTCGGTGAGCTGAATAAATAGGTGGTCTAGGTTGGTTTTGTACATTTGCAGTGATTGCTCATGATACCTGATAACATCCTAAATATACGAGTTGATGATGACAACTTCGGGCTGAGGTCCATGTTGAAAGTTGGCCAGCACGCTCTCTATGTACTCCGAAGAAACACGAGTCAGGAAATAGAACCATACAAGGTGGTGGTCAGTTATGTAATGATGCACTTGGCGGTAAATTATGGCATTGTTCATTTCACCCAGAGATCCCCCAACGTGTCGTTTGCAAATGACATCTCACCCTTCCCTTTCAGCTGCCCCTCAGTCCGAAACTCATCATTCTCCAGTATTTTCACAAGATCCTTGTTGACAGATCTTTAATTGGAGTCTCCCAGGACGGCCACGTACTTGTTGTGGAGAAATTCTCGGACGTCTGCTGAGCTTAATAACTTCATGGCTCAATGTGGTCATCCAGGACCTCTCGTTTCCCGTTAAATATACCGGTGTTTCCCATCTCATCCCCCCAACATATACAGAGGGACTGCTGTCCCACTTCCCAGTTCCGGGTAACATACACAGAAATTCAGTCTGATAAAGCGTGGTACCGATGGATGAAGCAGAAGAGGTGGCCTTCTACATTCAATCACAAATTTCAGATTACACACTTCAGGGTGTCATTTAAGATGCACTACACCCAGCTCTAGATGCCAGTTACTAATGCCTTCCACACTCCGTCTCAGGGCCTGCTATCGGGTGAAAGCACATGAAAGGAATGGGGCTTGGCGGAATCAGTGGGGAAAGGAAATCCTGTTGAGCTTGTGTCTAGTCTGGCATCTAGAGCTGGGTACTAGACAGTGGGCAGGCAGCAGCAGTAATAACAGGAAGAGTAGGCGGTGGGCCCTGAGTAGTGTGGATGGCATTGTTAACTGGCATCTAGAGATGGGTACTGGGAGGAGGAGGCGGTAGGCCCTGAGACAGAGCAAGGACGGCATTATTGTTTGAGGCCATCACCTATATGGACAGTGTAGAAGCTTTAGCTACTGGAGACATTGGTGTGTAGGGGACTGCCTTTTCCTATCTGCTAGCTGTAACAATCTAAAACGCGGCATGGATGCCTTGTTAACTGGCATCTACAGCTGGGTACTGGGCAGGCGGCAGCAGTAACAGCTGGAGGAAGAGGTGGTGGGCTCTGGAACAAAGTGTGGACGGCATTAGTAACTGTCATCTAGAGTAGGGTACTGGGCAGGCGGCAGCATCAGTAACAGCAGAAGAAGGAGGTGGTGGGCCCTGGGACGAAGTTTGGACGGCATTAGAAACTGGCATCTAGAGTTAGGTACTGGGCAGGCGGCAGCAACAGTGAAAGCAGGAGGAGGAGGTGGTGGGCCCTGAGAAGTGTGGATGGCATTGTTAACTGGCATCTAGAGATGGGTACTGGGAGGAGGAGGCGGTGGGCCCTGAGACGGAGTAAGGATGGCATTAGTGGATGAGGCCATCACCTATATGGACAGTGTAGAAGCTATAGCTAGTGGAGACATTGTTTGTAGGGGACTGCCTTTTCCTATATGCTAGCTGTAACTTTCTAAAATGCAGCATGGACAGCCTTTTTAACTGGCATCTACAGCTGGGTACTGGGCAGGCGGCAGCAGTAACAGCAGGAGGAAGAGGTGGTGGGCTCTGGAACAAAGTGTGGACGGCATTAG
>NC_092871.1:60382237-60548166 GCF_032062135.1 Pyxicephalus adspersus | reverse complement strand
GTACTGGGCAGGTGGCAGCATCATTTACAGCAGGAGGAGGAGGAGGCGGTGGGCTCTGAGATGGAGTGTGGATGGCAATCGTAACTGGCATCTAGAGTTGGGTACTGGGCAGCAGCAGTAACAGCATGAGGAGGAGGCATTTAGCACTGAGACAGAGTGTGGACGGCATTAGTAACTGGCATCTAGAGTTGGGTACTGGGCAGGCAGCATCATTTACAGCAGGAGGAGGAGGAGGTGGTGGGCTCTGAGACGGAGTGTGGATGGCATTAGTATCTGGCATCTGAAGTCGAGTACTGGGCAGGCGGCAGCATCATTTACAGCAGGAGGAGGTGGTGGGCTCTGAGACAAAGTGTGGACGGCATTAGTATGTTGCATCTAGAGTTGGGTATTGGTAAGGCGGCAGCAGTAACGGGCAGTAGGAGGCGGTGGGCCTTGTGACGGAGCGTGGACCGCGTTGGAGGTTGAGACCATCACCGCTATGGACAGTGTAGAAGTTGTAGCTAATTGAGACATGAATGGATTAACGAAAATCACACTTTCCATACCTACTATCTAGTGAATCCACATAAAAGGGAACGGACTTGGTGGAATACGCGGGGAAATACATAAATTTTTTATCATTTGTGGATATCTAGCAAGTGCTATCACAGTTAAATAAATATAGAATTTTTTATGGTCTTTTGGATCGATACCAAGTGCTATCAGAAATAAATATCTAGATTTTTGGTAGAGAAATATAGAAATTTGTAATTTTATGGCTTTGGAGATATATAGCAAAGTGGGATCGGAATTAAATATCTCTATTTTTTGGAGAGAAATACTGAATTTTTTATGGGTTTTAGGATAGATACCAAGTGCTATCATAATAAAAAACCTGTATATTTTTTACAGAAATACAGACATTTTTAGTTTTTTTGTGATAGATTGCGATGGGGAATCCCATCAAGTTATACCTCCTGTAATATATCACAAAGGCCAGAAAAATTTCTATATTTATCCATAAAAAATACAGATATTTCATTCTGATAGCACTTAGTATCTATCCAAAAACCCATAAAATGTTCTTTATTTCTGTAAAAAAAAAATACAGATATTGAATTGTAATCCCACTTGCTATCTATCTCAACAGCCATAAAAAAATCTGTGAATTATGAATTATAATTAATTATCTATATTTTTTGGAGAGAAATACATACATTTTTATGGATTTTTAGATAGATAGCAAGTTGTAGCCTGAATTAAAAATCTGTATTTTTTTTTAGAGAAAAACAGAAATTTTGCGGTTTATTTTGATAGATTGCAAGAGTTAGCATAAATTATGATAACTCTTGCAATCTATCAAAAAAAAAACAGATAAATGTATGTATTTCTGTAAAAAAAATTTATATTTCATTCTGATACCACTTGCTATCTGCCAATAGCTCTGCCAGCTCCAGCCACTGCTCAAGCTTGGATACCCAGTAGCCCAGTGGGTCCTGGCTTTGCAGGTTGCAGATGTCCCATGCAGAGCTTAGGTATTCCTGCACCATGACTGAGTACCACTGCTAGGTGTCATTGGCATTTGCTGCAAGACTGGCAGCTTGCTTCCGCTGAAAAAAAGCCTGCATAGTTTGGCTTAGACGACCTCTACTGCTGCTGCCACCCATGCTGCTTAAAGCAGTTGTTTGGCTCCCATGGCTGGTGGAACTGCCAAAGGGATCCCTGCTGCTGCTGTGGGCAGTCAGAAAGGCTGAGCACAAGTCCCTTACAAGCACTTCTTGGTAGTGCTGCATTTTAGGTCCCCTGTATTGATCAAGATCAGTTGTTGTATCTCACGCTTTTAATGTGGATCCAGTAATGTAGCAATTCAATAGTCGTCCGTCTTTGTTTTTATGTGTTGTATGCGTGGATCTTTGGCTATGCACTCCTGCATGAAGGCTGTCATGTGGCTCAAACTACCCACAGCTGAGGTAATTCTGGACCCACACTCTTGTGGCTCGAACTGAAGCACAGGGTCGCCCTCCTCCTCCTCCGCCTGGTCTTGCCATCCACGGAACATGCCGCCTTGTTTTTATGTGGATGGATGCCAGGTATCCTCAATATCCTCCTCTGTTCCCTCCTCCCCTTCTCCCATGCCTGCAATGTCCTCCTCATCCTCTTCCACCTCCTCCTCTTCCTGGATTTGTGGTGCACTATGCCTAGTAGGCACGCATGTCTGAGATTATGTTTGAAACGTCATCTCTTGATGCAGTGTCCGCTCTGTGTCGTGTCCGAGATCCACCATCATCTGTTCCAGCAGGCATATGATGGGGATGGTGTCACTGAAACAGGTCTGATCTCTGCTGATCATCCTGGTGGCCTCTTCAAAAGGTGACAATACAGTGCACAAGTCCTCAATTTGCAGCCAATCCGCAGGGCTGAAGAAAGGTAGTGTAGGTATATGTCTGAAACGAACAGACTCTGCCACGTAATCCACCACTGCTTTCTGTTGTTCAGCCAGCCACTGCAGCATGTAAAAGGTGGAATTCCAACCTGTGGCCACATCACAAATTAACCAGTGCACTGGCAGGTTGAGATTTCGCTGTAAATCCACCAATCTGGCACGGGCTGTGTTCGACCGACCGAAATGCGCTGACAACTTTCTGGCCTTCAGCAACAGCAGGTGGAGGCCTGGGTAATTCCTAAGGAAATGCTGTACTATCAGGTTCATGACGTGAGCCAGGCAGGGTACGTGTGTAAGTTTCCCACAATGCAGGGCTGCCAGCAGATTGGCCCCCGTTGTCACACACGACTTTGCCTGGCTGAAGTCTGTTAGGAGTTAGCCATATGTCCCTCCTGCTCCTGCAAGGTACTTAGAATGGCTGCGCCCGTATGGCTGAGGGAACCCAGGCTTCGCAACCTCAGAACTGCGTGGCAACGTCTAAATTGTTCACCGAAATAGCAAACTGCAGGTTGTTGCTGGCGGTGAACAGATGCTGCCGAATGAGAGGTTGAGGCACAAGTGTCAAAGGAGGAAGTGGAAGTGGAGGTTGAGGAGAAAATTGCATGGCGATGTGCTCTGGACGGAGGTAGGTATGCAGGCCTTGCTGCAGCTGCATCTTCCCCTGCTGCCACCAAAGTTACCCAGTGAGCTGTTTAGGAAAAATATCTTCCCACTCCATGCTTGCTCGACCAACTGTCGGTTGTCAGGTGCACCTTGCCAGAAACTGAGTGCTGCAGGGCCATGGACACATTGCTCTGCATGTGTTCATGCAAAGCAGGAACACATTTTTCTGCAAAGTACTGTCATTTGGGCATAACGAACTGTGGGTCCGCGCAGAGGAATGCGTAACGGAACCCATTGGAGTCCACCAGCCAGTAAGGGGGGAGCTCTAACACAATTAGCTGTGCAATTGCCGCATTGATTAGTTTTGTTTTGGGGTCATTTGGGCCATATTTCCTCTTGCACTCCAGCATCTGGGGGATGGAAGGTTGGATGCTGCTAATGCTAACCACAGAAAGATTGGACGATGTTGTAGAAGTTGTGGGGGATGGCAATGATGCCTGGTCCTGACTGCTAGCAATGCTACAAACAGCAGCCCATCTACGTTGGAGCTCCTGCTCACCGCTGGTGGAGCCTGAAAAAGGTAATGATCGGCTACATGCCCCACTCAAATTGCTGGCAGCAGCATGGGTAACTTTGGTTGCAGAAGGAGGAAAGGCAGCAGGGGAAGATCGAACAGTTAGAGCTTGCTTCTTGGGGGGAGGTGGTTGCACAGAGCTCTGTGCTTTGACCAGGTGTTCCCGCCAGGTTACTGGGTGGTGGCTTTTTAAATGAGTGCTCATGCAACTTGTTCCAAGTTTGTTTGGGTTTTTGCCTCGTTTCAAGTGTTGAGCACACCAGCACTTTGCTTCAGTGGTGACGCTTGTAATTTGCAGCACAGTATACAAACTATATACTGCAGTATACACTGCATCTGTGTGCCTGTCTCTCAGTACAAGTGTGATACTGTGCATGCAGTCAGCGAGGGGACCCTGCCTCTGGCTGCGTGTATGTAACACACTGACTGACTCTATCTATCTATCTATCTATCTATCTATCTATCTAGCTATCTATCTAGTTATCTATCTAGCTATCTATCTAGCTAACAGTGAAACACTCTACCTATCTGAATACAGTAGATTTCAGGACTGCACCAATACAGTACAATCCAACAATCTATCTGACTAATAGTGTGAGTGTGACACAGTCTAACAAAGTAAAGCACTTTTTTCTCACTTTGACAAAGCAAGCCAAACAGCACAGAAAGGTTGTGATGCTAGCAAATCTCTGTCAGGAGTGGTAAATGCAGGCACGCCCTGGCCTTATATAGGCCAATGGCTGCCTGTGTTGCATGCAGTGACAGACAGCCAATCGGCTGCCTGCCACAACAAACATGGAGGGGGGCATCCCTGCTGTTTTTGAAGGGCCCTAGCCATCATGGGGGAGGTCCCCAGGCATTGTGGGAGGGTCAAATTCGGGGCATCGAATCCAGCAAAATTCGGGTCGGGTCCACCCGAATTCGAACTGTCATATTTGGGTCGAACATTAGGATGACCCGAATTCGAACAACAACACTAATATATATATATATATATATATATATATATATATATATATATATAAATACAGTGATACCTCGGCTAACAAAGATAATTTGTCCAAGAATCACATTATTTAGCCTAAATCTTTGTTAGCCGAAATGTGATTTACCATAAGTTTTTATAGAAAATCACTTAATTCAATCTGGATGCTGAAACAGTTTAAAAATAGGTTTTATAAAAAATAGTAAAAAGCATAAGGTATAAAAGGTCATAAACATACCAAAGACTGAGATGAACAGCTTCCCAATTGGAACAGTCTCAACATATTATTAGGCAGCATGGTGTCAGTTACTGTATAAAATCTTCACTGTGAAATAATCAGTTACAAGAGGTTGCAGAACAGCTCACCCCCTTAAATCACCCACAACCTCAGCTGTGTTTAGCAAAAGATTTCTTCTGCAAGTCATACAAAAAGTCCCACCCCCGCCCCTCCCTCCCCCCATGAAGACTGTTTTTTTTTTTACATTTTGTTCATATTTGTTAGCCAAGTCTCCTAAACAGTGAAAAAAAAGTTGAATTGTTAGCCTAAATATAAAAATGTAATTTGAAAATGAATCTTGGAGCTGAATTTGTTTTTGGTTTGACAGATCGGAGTTGATGTTTATAACACACTTTACATGGAGCACCATCTACCGGTGACAAACAATAATATACAATACAGCATTTAAAGAGGAAGTAAACTGAAAGATGCTGAAAACAAAATAAAAATCTACTTACCTTCAATCCCACAGCTCAATCGATCGGTCTGGAGGTGTCTTCCATCGTCCCGGCTACCGTCTCCGAGCCAGTGCCGGCCGCCGCCATCTTCGCTTCTTCTTCCGAGTTCTTCTTCCTACGTTACCCAACCCAGACGTGAGATCAGTTGACGTAGGATGGAAAAAACTTGCGCATGTGTGGGATCAGCAATTTTTTTCCCTTTTCACAAAAAAGCTTCTTCTGCACATGATGCTTGGGCATGCACAGAAAGAGCACCCAAGGGACTCTGTGCTCTCATTCATTCTCAATCATCTAGGCGATCGAGAATTAGGGGGCAGTGCTGCATCCTTTTTTTATTGAAGAAAAGGGTGTTGCACTTAAAAAACAAACAAACAGAATTTTTACTTTACATCAAAGCGTTGTCTAACCTTTTATGTAAATTGAAATTTCTGGGTTTAGGTACGCTTTACGAGCATGTTATAACCAACTCAAAAGTACAAAATACTTCAACCTGTAAAAATAAAGATGCTAAATGTTTATTATTGATGTGACAGGTCCTCTTTTTTATTGATGTGACAGGTCCTCTTAAATATTGATGAGACAGGTGCTCTTTATTATTGATTAGACAGGTCCTCTTTCATATTCATGTGACAGGTGCTTTTAAATATTCATATGACAAGTGCTCTTTAATATTCATGTGACAGGTCCTCTTTAAAAATCCATGTGACAGGTGCTCTTTAATATTCATGTGACAAGTCCTCATTAATATTGATGTGACAGGTCCTCTTTAATATTGATGTGACAGGTGCTCTTTAATCTTTAATATTCATGTGACAAGTCCTCATTAATATTGATGTGACAGGTCCTCTTTAATATTGATGTGACAGGTGCTCTTTAATATTCATGTGACAGGTCCTCTTTAATATATTTACGTGACAGGTCCTCTTTAATACTCATGTGACAGGTGCTTTTTAATTGTCATGTGACAGGTCCTCTTTAATATTCATGTGACAGGTGCTCTTTAATATTCATGTGACAGGTGCTCTTTAATATTGATGTGTAAGGCGCTCTTTATTATTGATGTGTCAGGTGCTCTTTAATAATCGTTAAGTACAGGGGAATGTATTAGTGTTATGTATCTTTTTATTAGATATCTTTTTATTATGTGTCTTTTTATAATGTATCTTTTTACATGTGTTTGCTCTACACAGTTCTAAAAAATACCCAAATTTTTTTAATAGTGTTTAAATTCGACATTCGACCACCCGAATAATTTTGGTCTATTTGAGCGAATAGCTGACGAATCGAATAGTGAGCTATTGACCAACACTATTCCTAACTATGCATATTAACACATACAAAGTCAGAAGCAGAGTAAGGCTAAGATCAGATGGGCAGAAAGGATGTGGTGCTGGTATGCAAATTTCATGCCTGTAAATCATGTCCACAGTTTGGATTGTACATGTTCCATCTCACTTGTGGGTGACCATAGAGAATAAATTGGGGTGGTTCATAACCACCTGCTAACAAATACTGAAAATGCTGGTTTAATATAAAACGCAGTGATTGGGGTAGCCAAGCTTTTGGCAAGGTGCAAAGTTGTTCCAAGCACCCATCTAAACTTAGCTGTGGATTTCATTCAAATTATGCATTGCACTAACCCACTAAATATCCAATAAGTAACTTTTATTTATTAGCATGGCCATTGAGTTGCGCGGCAGTGCAGGCGTATTCCCAGCTACAGCAACAGTATATTATAAGGGGGCAATATGCTTTCCATTTTAAGGACAAGTGTTACCCTTTGCTTGCTGAATCCTTCATGAAGGAGACTGAATTACACCAAAAAGTGAATTATAGTTTAAAACTAGTGGTTAAAGCTGTTATACTTTTGTTAGCCGTTATTACGGAATAAAAAAGTGCCAGATCCACCACATTTGGAATATATACACCATGCTGGTTGGTAAATGAAAAAGAAATAGAGCTGAGCTGCACACTGATGCACTGATGTGCATAATCATCTACAGCCTTAATGTTATCTGTAGCTGGTACTGCCCTGATTCATTCTGTGTCAGCTGTCTAAGAAAAAAACTAATTATGATGCTAAAAAGTCACTGCTGTTAATATATTACTGGACTCTGAGTAATCACAGATCAGTAATACAGGCAAGGTCACGTGCCCAAATCTCAAGTGCCCAAATTTTAAGTGCAATGGGAATTAGTCTAGGGAATTGACACAGGAATTGGAACAGATTTGGACATATAATTATAATATACTCTGCAACTTCTATCTCCTGCCTTTGGACTGATTTATCCACCTGGACTCAACACATCCTCTGCTGCTACCATTCTAAACTGGTATTTCATCAAACTATCTCTGACTGAATCATCATCCTTCACTCCTGGAACAAGTTTACAAGCCTCACTTGAACCCATATTATTGGACTGCTTCTCATGGACTTCAGTTTGCCACATTGTTTATTGTATGCATATGGTTCCCAATTATCTGTAAAAATGTTTTATTCATCCTGCTCTCTCTTTTTTGGCACTACTCCCTGTACTCCCCAGTCTGATGACTCATTGTCTCTCTTCTCTTCACTCTCCTTATTTCTCTGTCTGTGCTCCTTCACCTTTCTACTCTACTGATACTCTCTGGTGACATCTTACCCAACCCTGGTCCCCCACACAGCCTCCACTTTCCATATACTCTCAGCCGGACACTCCCTTCTCCTAACCTCATCCTCATTCACCCTACCCATAAGTCCTTACCCCCTCTTTATGGCAGTCTTTGGAATGCCAGATCTGTTGGCAACAAATTAACCTCCATACACAACCTTCTCCTTTCTAAATCTCTGAACTTTCTGGCTCTCACTGAAACTTGGCTTTCCTCTTGTGACTCTGCCTCTGCTGCTGCTCTCTCCTATGGAGGCCTGCACTTTACACATACCCCTAGACCTGGCAACAAAGTAGGGGTGGTGTGGGTCTCCTTCTCTCACCTAACTGTACATACAGAGTCCTTCCTACCCCACTCTCTCTCATTTTCACCTCATTTGACGTCCACTCTGTCCGACTCTTTAGCCCCTTACCCCTCATTGTTGCTTTGTCTACCGCCCCCTGGCCCAGTATCACAATTTTTAGATAACTTTGCATCCTGGCTCCCACACATTCTTTCCCATGACCTGCCCACCCTCATCCTTGGTGATTTTAATGTTGCAATGGATGAGCCCAACCTTCCCTCCTCAGCCAAACTGCTCTCCATTACCTCCTCATTTGGACTCACACAGCACATCAATGGCCTGCCAACCCCCGACCCTGGCACAACAATCACACCAAACAGCTACAAAAGACTGTTCGTGCAGCTGAGCGCAAGTGGAGGAAATCTGGCCTCAGCTCTGACTTCATGGACTGCAAAGCCAAGCTTCAAATCTTTAACACAGAGCTCACTGTCACCAAGCAAAATTATTTATCCGCAGTCATTTCCTCTCAGACTTCCAACCCACGCAACCTCTTCTCTACAACTGACTCTCTTCTAAACCCCACACCTTTTCCCCCCACAACATCCTTCTCTGCCCAAGACATTGCCACCTACTTTAGAGATAAAATAGACAAAATTAGATATGATATCTCTGCCCACCGAGCCACTCCAACCATACCCACCCCTTCCACCTGTAAATCATCACTGGCCTCCCTCCCCCTGTTACTGTGGACAAAGTCTTAACTCTTCTCTCATCATCTCCGTCTACTACCTGTCCACTTGACCCAATTCCCTCTGATCTACTCTGTGCCCATTCCTCTACCCTGGCCCATGTCCTAACCTAACTATTCAACCTCTCCCTTTCTACTGGTAAATACCCCTGCTTTGCCTTCAAATCCCTACACAGTTATTGTCCCACTTACATTTCTGACTTGGTAAAAAAAATACTCCCCCTGCCGCTCTCTCCGCTCCTCCAATGACCTACTAATGACTTCCTCACTCACATGCAAGGCTCCAAGATTTCTCTAGAGATTCCCCAACTCTCTGGAATGGTCTTCCTCGTCCTATTCGGCTTGCTCCTACTTTCTGCCCATTTAAAAGAGCGCTCAAAACCCATTTTTTCAAACTTGCCCACCTTCTTCTGTCTTTTGAAACCATCACTACTTCCCACCACTACATATCTCCCATCCTTTTGTGTGTGAAATTCCCCCACCCACTAGATTGTAAGCTCTTCGGGGCATGGTCCTCTCCTCCTATATCACTGTCTGTATTAGTCTGTCATTTGTAATCCCTATTTAATGTACAGCACTGCATAATATGTTGGCGCTATATAAATCCTGTTTAAAATAATATTAATAATATAGTACTAAAGTACTTTTGTGATAGATAAGGTACCCACTGACATACAGTAAGAGATGTATAAAATACATTTACTGTTTTTAAGGTGGATACATAATTGGATAAACTCCCAGCAAACTGCTAAATATGTGGATGGGATACATGATGGGTGTTTTAAACATACCAAATGACTTGTATTTTTGGCCATCCAATTCTGAGATTTACACATCTCTGACACACAGCCCTATCTTGCAGAGTAGAGGGCCTGATTTTTCACTCCTGCAGTTCAGAACAGGTGCTGTCCTTCTGGTAGTCTGTGACTGGACAGTAAAGAAGAAAGTGAATGAGCTCATTTTAGTGTCATTCTGTTCTTTTCTTCTATGAACATGCTTTGCCAACCTTAATTTGCTCTTTGTGCTGCTTATCCCTCTCACTCTCTCAGCTTTGCAGTAAAGAAACAGATACCAAATCCATTTCAGGTACATATTGTGCTTTCATATAGTGCAGGGATTTCTGCATTACATAGCATTAGCAAAAAGCTGTTACCCCACAAAACTTTGGAAGGTGTCCGGTGATAACCGGCAAGTTATTATCGCAGATCCTAAAGTCCTGTAATTTGAATAGAAGGACCAAGGGTTGGGCTCAGTTTTCTAGCAAATACCCAAATGTATAACATATGTATACCCAGCCATACAAATGATCCAAAATTAAACATGATTTATTAGACCAAGTCATCTTCTCCCACTGCTTCATGACCCATTTCTGATGATCAACTGCTCCTTTAAGGCACTTTCAGTAGTGGACTAGGTTTAGCATAAACCTTCTGACTGGTCTGTGGCAATGGAGCAAGCTCTGTGTTTTTACGCCATCAGGGGATGCGTTGAGAAACTCAGAGCAACTGTACAAAAGAATATATTAAAGCATATTATTAAAGATACTATACAATGAAAGATAACAGTATACAGGTATACAGAATAAAGTACAATATATGCAACGTCACAACTGATAAAAGCTCAAAATAATTCAAAATAGTTCAAAATGGTTCAGGATAATGCAAAATAATTCAAAATAGTGCATAACTCATATATCATGTGTGGCATAATGTTTATTATAAGTAACTGATAATATATATACATAAATAGTTATGTATGCAACATTTAGCTGTAGATGGAATAAGATGTCAATTGTTGGTGTAATAAACATAGTATGATGGTGTGAGTTGCTGATTTTTGTTATCCAGTAATGTTAAAAATAATGAAAAAGATATATAAAATTTTACTTGCTCCGTAGTTAGGATGACATAAAAATAGCATAATCTGTTGGTGAAGGAAGGCATGCTACTGCAAACATTAGATGCAGAAGACAGCAGCCAGGGTTGGATTAAGACATATTAAGCCACAATGGCTCCGAGAAGACTTATTCTAAAGATGGACGCCTGTAGGTATCACCAAAAAATAGTAACTATGGTGGTGGAAAAAAATATGAATATTAATTAAGGCAAAAAAAGAAATAATCCATCAAAAAATGGAAAAGGGGAGGGGGTGTGTATATATGAAAGGTATATTTATAGATATAGTACATGATAACTAAAAATAAATAAAGTATATGCAGGCTCACAAGGAAAAAACACTTGATATGCATGCTGGGCAGGTGACTGCTGTTAAGTTCCAAAGCATATTCAGTCACTTTAATGAGTACCATTTACTGCAATCTTGAGAGTAATATAAAAAGTAAAACTCAGGAGGCTGTGTGTATCAGAATTCAAGAAGACAAAGCGTAATCCATATGAAAAACCGCTAGGGGAAATGGAAGGGAAATCTTCTGTTTTATACAGGTTTAGGAAATGGCGTCCTGATAGGTGCCGAGCATGTGCGTCAATTATGATGTCATCGCGCCACAGATTTAGCTGAAACACTTCCGCCTTTCTCCTAGTGCCAACATCCCGCAGCTGGTCAAGCTATTTGATAAAACTGCTTGACAGTCCATAAAATGGATGTGGACTAACAGGGGAGGAGTCTATCATCTGACTGCTGCATAGTGTTGCAGCAATAGTGATGGTCCGCAAATGTCACAAGGCATCACGCTCCAGGTCTCCTGTTAGTCACGGGAGGGCGGTACCAAGAGCAGGGACTGGGTGGAGGGATGGAAATGAAGTCTAGAGGTAGTTAGAGGTAGATAGTATATAAAATTTGAGCGTGGGTGTGAGTGTAAGAATGAGTGATAAAACAGCAGTTCCCAATTACAGCAGTTCCCAATTAATTTCCCAATCTTTTTATCCTTCAATAAAGGATAACTACTTGACCTCATACCTCTGTTCCTTTACATACAAATAGACAACTTCAGGTACTTGGGCATACATAACTTGAAGAAGCTGAGTGATTCTCTGTAGTACTGTCATCCTACAGTGGGGTATTTCAGAGGGGTTACAAGTCATACAGTAACATACATCTCCCGGGGTAATATTTATAGTATGTGTAAAATTACAGTTGTTGCAAAAGTTATACGGGTTATGGAGTAAACGTATATCACTTTCAGTAACATCAGTGTCATTGTAGATATTGCTAAAGACTCTAAGCAGTATGCTGACTGGAGTGGAGACAGCAATTTAAACAAGAAGTTAACTTCAGTCGAATCGCTATACTCAAATCCTCGCTGGTGCATAGACTGGGTCAGACAGAGTCATTCTTCAGGCTATGGCTTGATTGGAGACAAATGAAGGGCAAATCTTGAGGGTGATAGTGGCAAGTTGTTGTGACCCAAACAAGGCAGAATATGATCATCGGGGCTCCAAAACTGCAGATAAACATCCGGGTTGGTACTTGTGGTTTAAAAAGCATCATCTTGGCGCTGGATCGATGGTGCCTTTTTCACCCTTGAAGCGTGAATCCAAGTGGGTCCTCCACTGGTCAGCACTGCTGTTCTAGTGATGGCTTGCATGGTGACTGGAGGTCCAAAGGGCGGATCCAAGGATTTGTGCTTGTGCAGAGATATGACCAACACTACGTCTCCGCGCTTGAATGGGTGCGTTGATTGATCTGTAGGGAGAGGAAAAAAGAAAGAGATATCTCCGTAGTTGCTGTTCAATTTTTCAATTAACTTAGCATATTGATCCTGAATTTGATGTAAGTCCCCCGGTAGTAAGATAACGGGTTCTTTGGCCCAAAGGGTGGGGAATGGACGTCCCATTAAAATTTCAAAGGGTGATAGCTTATTAACTGGATTGGGTGTCATTCTTTTTTCCGTTAGTATGGCTGGTAGGTATTGATCCCACTTATGGAATGTCCCTCCAGTTGCTTTCCTAAGTTTGTCTTTCAATGTCCTATTCATCCTTTCTACTACTCCAGCACTCTGGGGGTGATATGGGATGTGGAACTTCCATTCTATGTTCATCATTTTTTAAATCTCCTGCATGACTTTAGAAGTGAATAGAGTGCCATTGTCTGAGCTTATTCTTACTGGGCATCTAAATCTGGGGATGATCTCCTTGCATAGTATCTTAGCTACTGTCCTTGCATTTTCTTTCCTGACTACAAAAGTTTCTACCCATCTGCTGAATCTATCTGTAATCACTAACATTATCTGACATCCATTGGAAGCCTTTGGCATGCGTGTGAAATCAGTTTGAAATTCTTGAAATGGACCCTGTGATGGTAACAAATGTTTATGTTGTCCTACTTTCTTTCCTTGCACGTTGTTTCTGGCACATGTTAAACAATGGGAAAGTATGGCTTGCGTGTGTTCCTTTAAATTCTGGGCACAAAACCGCTTGTTTATTTCATGTGTTGTGGTCTTAATGCTTTCATGTTATATACCTTGGATTTGAAAAACAATGAGGGGTACTGCTATTTGGGGCAGCCCTACTATCCCTCCTTTTGACCAGATTCCAAAGGAATCTAAGGTCAATCCTTCCTTTTCCTAGAATTCAATGTCCTGTGAAGTGGCGAAGGACTGTAATTTTGTCAGAAGTGTGTTGGTTTCAGTGGAAGCTAGGATGGCGAGCAGAAGTGTATTGGGGGGACTAGTGGTGGGTGTGGTAGACTGAGCAGCAGCTTTGACATGAAAATCTGCTAGTCTGTTGCCCCTGGCATTAAAGGAATTGGAAGAAGTGTATGCTTGACATTTGACAATGGCTATTAGATTGAGGAGGTGAATGGCTTGTAAAAGTTTTGAAATTAATGCAGAGTGCTAAATAGGTTTTCCATCAACTGTGCTAAAACCTCTTCGCTGCCAAATGGCTCCAAAATCATGTATCATGTTAGTTTTGTCAGAGGGTCCGAACAAGACCCATCTACAAACACATTTTCTGCTAGAGGAACAGGTGTTGTGGATAAGTCGGAACGTGGTGTTGATGTGTTATGTATTTCAGTGATGCAGGAGTGTGACTCCGGTACTTCATCCTCTGGCCCTTTAAGACCTAGGAGGGCATTGAGCACAGCGATAGGACCACTAGTAGAAGGAGCATATTTTACACTTAATCCTGCAGTGGATGTTAGGATACCTTCATAACCAGGCAACCTTTGTGCTGTTATGTGTTGAGTGATTAAATTCCTAAGCAAGTGTAGTACAGCATGGGATGTGTCGTTACCCAAAGTTAGAAGTGAGACACTTTCTACAGCCATTGCACACGCTGCCAGCAGACGCAGACAGGCTGGCATGCCTTGCACAGTAACAGGCAGTGTCTTAGAGACATATGCCACAGGCCTCAACCATTTACTATGGTTTTACAATTCTCTCTTGCATACAATACAAATGGTACATTGAAATTTGGCATTCCCCATGCAGGGGCAGAGGTCAGGGATTCTTTTAACACCACATATGCTTTAGTCATTTCATCAGACCATTGAATGGTATTAGGGGCACTGGGGATGGTACTGGGACAGAGCTGTAAGTCCCAATACGAGCAGTCAGGAATCCAGTGTCGGAATAAGAAAAAGAGAATGCTGAGCAATCTCCTCCAATCAAGGAAGTGCCACATACCCTGATAGTACCATAATTCAAAAATATAAAAGGAAAGAGAATAGAAGCCAGGGTATTTGTTTGTTGGGGCAGTGTATTAGTTATAATATACAATGTTATTCCTTAGTTAAAGAATTTGAAGATGACAACAAAAAATAGAGGTGCAAAGGTTTTACAAACACTATATAATATGTACAATGAGATCCACCCTGCTGTGTCCAAAGACATGAGGGTGGTTTTTAATATCTTATCTAGACAAAATATTGCTATTGATGTTAGAAAATGAGAGGTTCAATTGAGTCCCAACGCGTTTCGCCCTTAGGCCTTCCTCAGGGGACTTTCTCAGCCTGATGTTGGATTGCAGGCTGCATGTAAACATATTATATAGATAAATACAAGATATAAAGACAATTGCTTCATAACTACATTTTTTTCCAACATCCTATCAAACACTGTTATTAATAAATAAAGTACTAGTTTACAATATAAAATACAGAAGATGTGTCACATCATTCAAAATAAATATATATTACACAAACATAAATAGTTGACATTCATAACCAAACTAGATGTTTATCATATTATGCATATATATCTAAGTTTCAATCAAATAACCAATTCAACAAAATTTCGATTTGAGAATAAGAGGGGTACTTACATGAGAGAAGTAGTAAATAAAGAAAAAGGTCACAAGGAAAAAATCTTATAAAGTGAACGTCTGGGAGTGAAAGATGTGTCTATGGTTTAAAAGTAAGAATCATTAAGACTGTAACACCAAAAAGAAAAACACATTTTTTTTAAAAATATAGATGTCAATTACCGGATAAACTGGGTTCTGAAGTGACCATAAAGATTAAATTTTTGTCAAAATAAAATAAATAATGAGAATAAGGACATAATTAAAGAACCAATAATAATAAAATTGTGTGCAAGAACAAACACTAGTCAATCCGAATAACAATTATGTCTAAGAGGAGCTGAATATAGGAATATAGATTTGCAAGGTTGGTAAGAAAGGATACACAAATACCTGAATGCATAGCAGTGGAGACAAAGTAAATGAAGTAAATCATTTTTGCATCAGTTTTGTAGAAAACAGGAACATTGTGTGAGGCACACAGCGTGCATGCGCTGCTGGCGTGTCTGTATTTACATGGGGAAGACTCATAGACACGTGCGTGTCCAGAGTACTTTCGCCCTTAGATGAATCATATGCATCCGCTACGTCAGCGGCCCGGGTGGAGCCGCACCGTGCTTGACATTGCAACCCCGCCTACAGGGGAGGCACCCATCGTTTTACTCCTATTGGTTGCATCGCGTCACATGTTTTGCTCAGTGAGGACAGACAGTTTCCTCACTTTGCTGGAATTTGTTTCTATAGAGCTAGATTGAGTAAATATATTAAGGGGGTATATAGAAGGGTAAAAAAGCTAAATATGTGCATCAAATAATGGAAACCGATTGAATGAATGAAAATGTTTAAAAGGAGGATGAAGATATGATAGTGAAGTTGTTTAAAATACGTGTGGTGAAACTAAAAGGAGGCTTGAAGTAAATATTATGGATTGGTTGATGGAAATCAAAGATGGATAAGGAAAGGTGAGATGAATAATACCTATAACAAAGGTAAAACAAATAAAAGGAATCTGGAGATGTATAAAATTGACAATATTGGATTAAGCAATCAGTTACATCATGGTGAAGAACATAGCTCAATAATTTTACATCATGATGGATATATACAAAATGTAAAAACAGAATAGTTGTGGAGGGATACCACATAAAATCACAAAAATATACCAAAAAATAAGTTTTTTATATAAATCTCAATGTTATACATTATCACATGAATCACCAATGTTGATAGTATAGAATTGTGAATGTAGAATGAATGATAAAGAGGCGTTGTTCAACGGTATCAAATATGGTATACAGCATGTCAGAGTGATAACTAACTCGACATTGATGAATAAATCATATAACATCAAATTTTGGGAAGAAATGATTTGAAGTTTATCGCATTGTTTAATCCTGGGTAATTAGTAGCTTGAAGTAAAACAATCCATAGCATTCAGATTGCAAGAAAAGAGTATCAATGTTCCAATCCAAAAAATTTCAGTTCGTGTGTATTGTAGTTATGTTTTGTGGCCATATAGTAACTTAAGGGGGTGGTGATTTTTCCATTACTGATAGCATGGATGTGTTCATAGATCCGTTTGCGTAACGGTCTTTTTGTTTTGCCAATGTAATAGGCTCCACATAAGCAAGTAATCATGTAAATGACTCCTGAGGTAGTACAATCTATATGGTGTCTAGGGCGATGTGTATTGCCGTTAGGTAAAGTTATATTCATTGTTTCTAGTATCCATTTACATTGGGGGCATCAAGCACATCGAAAGGTACCTCTTGTGTTAGTGATGTTAGGTGTGTTAAAGGAGTGAAAATGACTAGACAGTGACTAGACAGACGGTGACTAGACAGACGGTGCTTTACGGAAAGTTATTTGTGGTCTATTCCCAGTAAACTTCTTAGCTTGGGGATCCATTAGGAGAATGTGCCAATGCTTTTGAATGATGCTTTGAATAGATCTATGTTGTTGATTGAAAGTCGTTATGATTCTTGTTGTGGGATGTGATATGGTGGTACATTTAGGTTTACCAGCTAACAGGTCATCCCCATGGGAAAGGCGAGCTTTTTGGTAAGCTTTCCTTAAGGTTTTCCTAGGATAACCACGTAGCAATAGTCTCTGCTGTAGTGCCCTTGCTTCCATTTTGAAAGTCAAACCCAAAGAAAATTTTGTCTGATACGTAAGTATTGACTATAAGGGATATTTTTAATCAATGATTGGGGATGAGCACTTTTGGCGTGCAAGATCATATTGCCTGCAGTCGATTTGTGATACAGGCTAGTAGATATTGTGTTGTTCTCATTGATGGATAGAAAAACATCTAGAAAGGGTAGACCTGTCTTGTTATATTTAAATGTGAACTTTAAATTGTAATCATTTTGTTGTAACATTTGAATAAATTGATGTAAAAGGGGTATAGGGCTTGTCCAGAGCATGAGAATATCATCAATATAGCATTGCCATGATAGTATATGGGGACCAAAATGGGTGGTGGGGATGATGGTAAAGAGTTCCCTTTCCTATTCACCAAGGTAGAGGTTTGCGTAGGAGGGTTCCATCAAAGGTGAAAACATTTCTTTCTAACATATATTTCAAAAGTTGCAATATGAAATAATTTTGTTTGGAGGCCATTGGTCGATGTCGAGTAAGACATTGTGAAATAATTGCTAATCATTTCTTATGGGGGATGCTAGAATAAAGCTCCTCCACACCAATTGTTGCCAAGGTTGTATTAGATGGAAATTGTAAGTTGTAGAAGATCAATTGTGTCTTTCAAGAATGAAGGTAGTTGTACTACCAGTGGTTGTAAATAGGAGTCTATGATTTCGCTTGCATGTGATGCTATAGATTGAATACCTGATACTATTGGTCGACCAGAGGGGTAGAGGAGATTTTTGTGAATTTTTGGTAAAGTGTAATAACTGGGGGGGTTAAAGGATGGGGAATTAATAGATAATATTTTGTGTTTTTGTCGATGATATTCTCCTGGAAAGCTTTCCAGATCAAATTGTGAAATTCTGTCTTAAAATTGTCAAATAAATCTGTTGAGATTGGTTGATACCAATCATTATTGTTCAAAATATGGAGACAAATGGATTTATAGTGGGAAGGAATCCATTGTCTACAAAAATTGATCATGCCAAGAAAGCTGAGCAGCTGTTTCTTTGTCTGTGGGCAAGGCAGAGTGGTAACGGCATGTACACAGCTGGGGACAAGCAGCTGGGATCCTGGGGTTAAAAGCATTCCCAGGAATGTGAGCTGTTATAGACGGAACTGAATTTTTTTCTGTGACACCCTCTGTCCTTCCTTTCCCAAAAAACAAAACAATGAAAGAGTATCCTTCTGACATGCCTCCTGTGACGGGCTACACAACAATAGATCATCAACATACTGTAATAAAGTTGAACCATGCTGCGGCTGCCAGTTGGCAAGGACCTGCTGGAGGGCAATTGAGAAAATTGCGGTTGAGTCCACAAAACCCTGGAGTAAGCAGCACCAGGAATATTGTTGTCCCATGAAAATGAAAGCCATAAAGGGCTGAGTCTCAGGCGATAATGGTATGGAGAAAAATGCATTGGCCAAATCAATAACACTGTAACATTGGGTCTCGGGCGGTACTGCTGTAAGGATGGTACTAAGATCTGACATGACTGGTGTTATGGGCGTGATCAGCTCATTGATGGCTCTGAGATCCTGTGTAAAGCGGTATGAGACATCAGGCTTTTTGACAGGATTTATTGGAGTAATATAAGCAGAGCAGGTTTTCTTAAGTAAGCCTTGCTGGCAGAAAGATTGAATCATGGGTGCTAAGGAATCTTCCTTGTCTTTAGTTAAAGGATACTGCTTTTGGTATATTGGTGTATGTGGTTTTGTGAGTGCTGTATATGGGTGCAGTCCAGGAATCCCACTGTTGGTGTGTAGGGCAGTCCCTGGCCCAATGACCTTCCTATCCACAGGCTTGCAAAGGCAAAACATGCTTGATTCCTTCTAACATTTCCATATCCTCTATTGTCATTCTCCTCAAGTCTACCTCCTTTGCCTCTACCTTTTCCTCTGTACCCTCTGGGTTTCCCTGAATAATGGAGTCCCTGCACATGGGGTTTTGACGGTTTAGGTAGCTAATTGTCCCAATATATCCTGTGGGGGTAATATGGTCCAATTATCAATAATCATTTTGGCAGTTTTAGCATGTTCAGGGATTAATCCATCAATCAGTGACTGTAAAAACAACAGTCAAATCTCCTCCTAATCCTAGACCCTCCTCTTCCTTCCATACTTTCCTAAACATTCGAGCATAACAACTTACGGTTTCTGTTTGCATGTTAATGCTGTGGCCATTGATTTTCTATCTCCATATATCCTATCAAATTCATTATGCACTTGGTCCCACATAAGTTTTTGGGGTTAAGTACACAACAGCGGATGATGTGTAGCCGCTGCTGGGTGATGTAGGACTAGTGGGTGGAGGTAATAATATCTGTGACTGCTTGGTCTTTGTTTTGGTAAGAAGAGGAAGGGCTGAGGGGGAATTTATATGGGGGTGGAATAGAGGATGTGATTTGGGCAATAGTTTTCTCTTTACGGGGATAATCTTTCCAATACACTTTCAAAGTATACCAGACTTCTCCGCAAGCCTTCATGTATTGCCGGTCCCAAAAAACAGATATTTCATTCTGAAAGCAGTTCTATCAAAAAAGCCAAAAAAATTCTGTATTTTTCTAAAAAAAAAAATACAAATTTTTTTTTCTGATGCCACTTGCTATATATCAAAAAAAGCCAAAAAAAATCTGTATTTCCCCCAAAAAATACAGATATTTTATTTTGACCCCACTTGCTATCTATCAAAAAAGCGAGAAAAAGTTCTGTATTTCTCTCAAAAAAATATAGATATTTTATTCTGATCCCACTTGCTATCTATCAAAAAAGCCAGAAAAAATTAGTATTTCTCTAAAAAAAATAGAGATATTTTATTCTGATCCCACTTGCTATAAAAAAAGCCAGAAAAATGATTGTATTTCTCCCAAAAAATACAGATATTTTATTCTGATAGCACTTGCTATCTATCAAAAAAGCCAGAAAAATGTCTATTTCTCTCAAAAAATACAGATATTTTATTCTGATCCCACTTGCTATCTATCAAAAAAGCAAGAAAAAAACTCTGTATTTCTCTCAAAAAAACTGAAACATTTCTGTATTTATCTAAAAAAAATCTGATACCACTATTTACCAAAGGAACCGTTTTGGTACAGGTGCATTTTTTCCTGAATAAAAAAAAGATGAGCAGTAGACACAGGAGAAGGCATGGCGTTGGGCAACCTGCCGCATCTGGCAGGGGGCATACTCCCCGGGTATGATTTATTGAGTGGGCATACTACAATCATGCAACCACGTCATGTTGAGAGTATTGTGCACTGGGTCTCAGGGGCCTCAAGTGCAGCAGGCTCTTCTTCTGCAAGAGGCTCTTCTTCTTCAGCAGCAGCAGCAACTAGCACAGCCATGACAGGAGCAAAGCATGTGCCTGTTCCTCCCGATGACTCTCCCTTGTTGTTTGACTAACAGCCTGAGGATCTGTCATTGCATAATTCAAGGCAGGAGGCAGACTTTGAGACCCTTGGAGAGTGTGGTCAGCACTTGCTGGGTGAGGGTTCTGCATCAGTGGCTGCATTTGCAGAGGTTGGCTTAGATGAAAATGAGGATGATGATGACCATGATGTCACCTGAGAACCACCAGTGCATGTAAGGGCTAGCAGCAGTTTCGAAACAGACGTGGAAAGGCAGCAGCAACAGACTGGGGATGGAAGGGGCCGCTTCTCCCATATGTCTCTAACCTTCTTGAACGCCTTGCCTAAAAAAGAATCACCGATTACCTGAGCACCAACTCTCTCCTTGACCCTCCCCAGTCTGGTTTTAGAGCTGCCCATTCCACTGAAACAGCCCTGAAGTGGCCAATAACCTCAGCAAAGCTAAGTCTCAAGACAACTTTTCCCTGCTCCTTCTTCTTGATCTTTCCTCTGCTTTTGAAACTGTAGATCACCCCATTCTTATAAAAACTATGCGCTCCATTGGTATCAGTGTCACTGCTCCCCCTTAGTCTGCTTCCTGGTGGTATTCCCCAAGGGTCAGTCCTTGGACCTGTTCTCTTTTCTCTGTACACCTTCTCTCTCGGTAGTCTCTAATCCTTCTTTGGCTTATAGTACCATCTGTATGCTGATGACACTCGAATCTATCTCTCCACCCCTGACCTGTCTCTCTCAGTCCTGGATAAGGTCTCACGCTGCCTTTCAGCCATCTCATCATGGATGTCTAACCGATTTTTGAAGCTCAACCTGGATAAAACAGAACTCATCATCATACCCCCCTCAAATTCCAAATCTCCCCCTGACATATATTTAACTGTCAACAACACTATTATTCGGCACTCCCCTCAGGCACGTTGTCTTGGTGTCACCTTTGATTCTGCCCTCTCATTTACCCCTCATATACTGAACATTTCCAGGTCCTGTCACCTTCACCTATGCCACATCTCCAAAATCAGCCTCTACCTGTCCCCTGAGACTACCAAACTCCTTGTACATGCATTTATCATCTATCGTCTGGAATACTATAACATGCTCCTCTTTGGTATTCCACTACCCCGACTCTCTCCTCTACAATCTATTTTGAATGATGCAGCCAGACTCATCCATCCTTCCCACCGCTTCTTATTTGCTTCATCTCTGTGCAGATCTCTACAATGGCTTCCATTTCACCTTAAAATCAAATTCAAGCTCCCGTGCTTGTCCCACCTACATTTCTGACCTGGTAAAAAAGTACTCCCCCAGCCGCTCTGTCCGCTCCTCCAAGACCTACTAATGACTTCCTCACTCATAACCACATCACACACACGAATACAAGACTTCTCTAGAGCTGCCACAACTCTCTGAAATGGTGTTCCCCATCCTATTCCGCTTGCTCCTACTTTCTGCTCATTTAAAAGAGCACTCAAAACCTATTTTTTCAAACTTGCCTACCCATCTTGAAACCATCACTACTTCCCACCACTACATATCTTTTATCCTTATGTGTGTAAATTCCCCCACCTACTAGATTGTAAGCTCTTCGGGGCAGGGTCCTCTCCTCCTGTATCACTGTCTGTACTAGTCTGTCATTTGCAACCCCTATTTAATGTACAACTATGTTGGCACTATATAAATTCTGTTGAATAATAATAAAAATTCCGGTGGCAGAGGCAGATTCGCAGGGGACAGGCTAGATCACATTTGGGTACAACATCCCTGCATTCTCACATGCTCAAGAACCACAAACCAAAGTAGTAGCAGTACTTGCGTTCTCTTGAAGAAGGTTTACCACGTCATCGTCTCTTCTTCCACCTCCATTGACTCCTTCTACACCTCCAACTGTCATTGCTACTCCGTCTCAGAAGGTTGGTGACAGCCAGACAGCTGCAAAAAAGTATCAGCTTCTGGCCGCAGGTTTCGTGCCGTCAGACGGTGTTTGTCGCCGAACAATGGGTACTCCAGTGACTCCTTCAGCTCCCAGTCCCTTCAGCCCAGTCTACCGGAGTTCTGCGCAAGGCATTAGGCTATGGGCCCAAACCAACAAAACAGTCATCGTACTCAATTAACGTCTAGCCACTACCTGGGACGCTACCTGTCCTTCACCGCTCACTGGGTGGCCTTGCATAGCTCAGGCATTGCAGCACCTGGTACCCCCGCTGAGGGGTGTGGTGGGAAAACATGGGCTACCCCAGTCCTCTCCCTCTTCCTGCTCCTTCATTCCTTTTACCGGCAAACCCTCTCTTTTTGACATTCCTCCTGAAAGGCCAGCAGCGGAGGACACTGTGGTTAAGCGGGCACGCCACTACGGCTTCCTTAAGCACACACGTTGCCAAGCAGTGCTGAAACTGGTGTCCTTGGGGGAGAAAAGTCACACCGCCAGAGAACTCTTGTCTGCTTTGCAAAGAGAGGTTGAGGCTTGGCTGACGCCCTCCTGGCTCACAACAGGCAATGTAGTGTGCGACAACAGGGCCAACCTTGTGGCCGCGCTGCGCATGGGCCACATTACAAATGTGCTCTGCTTTGTGCATGTACTGAACCCGGTGGTACCCAGGACTGCAGGACTTACTGAGACAGGCTCGCTTCATCTGCAGCTTTTTACACCGATCCCCTACTGCTGCCGCGGCGACTAGATGGAACTCCACCCTGCACATGCTCCAGGGTTTGTGTGAGCAAAAGCTAGCCATCCGCCATTATTTGGTCAGTGTGCTGCATGGAGGCATCGGGGCCCTTGGTACAGCCACACAACTGAGCTATTTTACCATTGACCAGTGGCTGCAGATGGAAACATTGCCCCTGATTCATCAAGCAGAATCGGATTATCGCTCGCGCATTCGTATTCGCGATCCGAAATCGTACGCCATCGCGCTATTCAGCAACTGAAAAAGCTCGCGGCCGGAGCCGCGCATCTCCGGCAGCTTTACACTGGGAAATATTCGCGAGACTGTAAGAGGCCTTCCTGCTCATCCCTAATGGTTACATGGAAACAATCCTAGATGTGTGCATCTACAGGTTTCTATTACTGTAAAATGCAATATAAACACCTTCTGAGGTGATTTATTGTTATATTTAGAAATCTTTGTGTTGACAACCGAATACTATGTAACCAGTGTGCTATTTAGACTATATATAATTCACCTCTACTGTACTACTGTTATCATAATTTACAGTGTATCCTAATGTTTTATTTTTAATTTAATTCTATATATATATATATATATATATTGTGACACCTAGGCAGGATTGGGGTGGACGGGAGATATATTTGCCCAAGATTCCTATGTGAAGTAGCAGGTGGAAGACTCTCACCTATGAGGTAAATAATGAAGCACTGAGGGTGGGGATATAATATAGAGCCAGGAGCTCAGTCAGTAGCTCTGCTTGGAGACACAGACAGGGGTTCTGTGTGAGGGAGCTCTGCTTGGAGAGACACAGACAGGGGTTCTGTGTGAGGGAGCTCTGCTTGGGGAGACACAGACAGGGGTTCTGTGTGAGGGAGCTCTGCTTGGAGAGACACAGACAGGGGTTCTGTGTGAGGGAGCTCTGCTTGGAGAGACACAGACTGTGTGAGGGAGCTCTGCTTGGAGAGACACAGACAGGGGTTCTGTGTGAGGGAGCTCTGCTTGGAGAGACACAGACAGGGGTTCTGTGTGAGGGATCTCTGCTTGGAGAGACACAGACAGGGGTTCTGTGTGAGGGAGCTCTGCTTGGGGAGACACAGACAGGGGTTCTGTGTGAGGGAGCTCTGCTGAGAGACACACACATTCCGTCTGGATGAGTGAGCTCAAGTCAGTCTGTGTGAGTGAGCTCAAAAGTGAGTAGAAGGTTGCTGTAAGCTTGGTTTTGAGCTGACAGGGAGAGGCCCTCCAGCTGATAGACAGGGACGTCTGATGTATAGTAAGTGCAGGACAGGCAAGGTTTTCTTTTGCTGTTTTTGTTTTTTTATCTGCAACCTTCAATAAACCTGGCTCCAAGCCATCTTAAGGCTGATACCTCGGTGTGTGATCTGTGTTGTCTGTTGAACCAGACAAGTGTCCTTTGACCCCAGCAAAGGCTATCCTGAGTGTAACACCTCACAATATATATATATATATATATATATATACAATATTCTTATGTGCAGCTACTGAACAAACGTTCTCCACCAAGTCCCCCAAGGAAGCCCAAACAGGCAAAACACGTCGGGACATGAGATTTTCTTTTGTCTTAATTGTCTAGTTCTTTGGTCTCTCTCCCCACATTGTTTAGTGGAAGCGACCAGTTTAAATTAATCTGTATATTGATGCAAAAAATAGGATTGTATATTTAACTCTTTATTGCTGCATTTAAAAATACCCTGGCTTTAATCACTTTCTTCCTTAATAATTCACTGCATGCAAAGAACACCCTACGAAACCTGCCAGTTTAGAGATGTGTGTCAGTTCCCTAGCCAGAAATAAAAAACAGAATACCCAAAGACAATGGATTCCCAGAGTACTATGGGTTTTCTAAAAAGAGAGAACACAGAAGAAGTTGTTACCTCAAGTTGAATCTAATGCTAACCTTGTACATTACAATTTGATTATAGAATCTAATTTATCCTCCTAACCCACCTGTCAAATCAGATATGTCCTTGCACTCCATAATTCTTAATAAATCTCACAAAGATTTTAGAGTATAGTTGTAAAATGTGTGGCCAGCTTTTGAACAACGGGGATAATTCATTACTCTAACTCACGGTTTCTCAACTAGGTTTTCTCCTGAGATGGCTAGAGGTTCCTACAGCAATGAGCAATCTGTGCCTCTCAGTTTAAGTGACAGTAATTATCCTTTTAGCTCTCTGTAAGGGTGACATTGTTCCCACTGGCCAGCAATGTAAGAGGCATTATTTTCACTGACCACAGCACAAATGTACTATAAGCTGTAGATATAGTAATTATAGCAGAGCTGTTTGATAAAAAAAATTATAGCCGAGGTTTCCTGAAGACCTGAAAGTTATTTCCTGTCACTCCTCCAGACAGCATGCACAGTTGGGTTAGTTCTGCCCCTTGATCTCCATAGGACCACCCTACCAAAGCTTTAAAAGTAACCTCCCTCTCCCCTGCAGATGTTCTTGTTCTGTCCTCGCTCCAGGACCAAGCATTTAATTCCCCTACCTTTCCCCCACCTTACCAAAGCTATAAAAGTAACCTCCCTCTCCCCTGCAGGTGTTCTTTTTCTGTCCTCGCTCCAGGACCAAGCATTTTTTTCCCCTACCTTTCCCCTTTCCTAGAGAAGTGCCATTGCGGATGGTAAACCCATCATGTTTTGGGAACCCTGGTGCCGAGGGTATGGTAATATGGAGCTTAAATAGCCCTTTATTACGGGTAGGTGAGCCGTAAGGCAAGTGTTTTTTACCTGATTTCATTTTCTTTTGCTGTCCACTGTCGCTCAGTGCCTTACAAACTTCATCTCACAGCATTATGCAAATAGCAGTCGTAGAGATGAGTTTGAAAGGAAAGATTGTCTATGCTTTCCGTTGTATCTCTGGGAGCCACCTGCTGGATGGCTCCTTGAAATTGCAGTCTGAGCCTCAAACAATAGGCTTGGCATAAAATTTGGTAGAATTTTGGTGTAACGTTTTTTGTACATACAATATGGCTTAGTGCACAGTTGTTCTGCCTGATGGTGTTTCTACCAGGATTCTGTTATTCTATAATTATACATACCTGTTTTTCATCCCGTGGTATTTTGAGAGAAAAACCCTGTAGGTTTTTTCTTGTTTACTTGTACATTTATTAAATCATTGGATGGTACTATAACTCTGTTAATCTCCAAACTACTCCAGCAGGATGTATTTTGCTTGTCCCTAGCATAAGCCTTTGTTAGGTGATCATCAGCTTCCTGCTTCCAGCAGCCGACATTTTGAAATCCTTTTTCTGTTTGCTATTTCTTTCTAGCTACTATGCTGACTGGCAGGAAGTCAGATAGGAAATTTTATTTGTTTTGTTGTTTTTTGGTTATGCGTAGGTACGTATATAAGATAGATACATTACTTACATTTAGTTGCTGGCTCACCTACTCCCGCCTCACAGGCACAAAAGCTGTGGCACAGGTAGGGGATGAATTGAAAGATGGCCGACACCTTTTTTAAAAAAAAGATTGGTTTCTTTTGGTTGTGGCAAAAAATCCCTCCAAGAAAGCATACCAGGAAGTCAGAGCATGCTTTTCTCCAGGTCAGTCTACTGTGCCTCTAATGTGTAACATTAGATATGTGTGTAACAAAGGATATGTCTCCATGTAGGCCAGTGTCAAAGGGTGCCTAGGCTTCCTTGAGAAATGTGCAATTGGCATCTCTCAGGTCAGCTAACACTGACACCAATGAATGTTTTGTCTATTTGTAAAGGTGACATTCTTCCCACTGGCAGCAATGCAACAGGCATTTATCCCACTGACCATCACACTAGTGTACAGTGACCTGTGGAGGTTTGGATTGTAGCAATGGTTCCATAGGACTCAAAAGTTGTTTCAAGGGCTTTCCCCATCTTAAAAGGTTGAAAAAGATGGATTTATTCCATCAAGCAAAGAGAAATCTCCTGCCAATTCTAAGTCAGTCTGCAGATCATATTGCCATTGAAGTCTTGCCCTAAGGCCTTGCCTTATCTTTGCATCTTGCTTTAAGAAGCAAATAAAGATGAGGAAGCCCAACCAAGGGTGTTCCAGGACTACACTGATCAAGCAGTCACAGAATAAATGCAGGAAAATAACTATGTCCACAGCTTTTAAAGAAAGCCGCATGAAGAGACAGCTTTTAAAGAAAGCCGCATGAAGAGAATGAAGATTTGGTTCAGACTAAGGCTGATGATATCTATTTCCATTAGTTATTGGTTAGGATAGTACATGTTTGGGTTCTAGTTGTGCTTCCCTGATCCTTGGGTTGTTAGAGTAAAGACTTGCTGTACCCTGGTCAGTCTGACAGGACTTGGGATAGTGGTGCTTCCGTTGCAATTGGACTTATTGGACTGGGAAATAGCTCTGAGGCACAAGACTAGACCAGTCACCTTAGATGCCAGTCTTAAAGGTTGGGGAGCCCACGGTATGGGACAATGCCTTTGGCCTTCTCTTCAAAGATGGTTCACTTCAATCTGATAAATTGTGGGCAGTCCTGGGAAGTTTTGAAAGCCTAAGCTTTGCTCTTGTGTCAGCAGAAAGGCAAGGTACCTGTGAACAGGTCAGATCTTCAACATTGACAGACAAAGTGGAACAAAGATTGTCTGTTTCCATCAAGTCACAGTCATGTTTTTTGATTTTCATGGACAAAGAAGCATCTCAAATTTCTGTCTCCTAACCACCAGCCTGAAAATCTGTTTGCTGTTCATATTTCTGATAATTTCTCAACCATGAGTGGCCTCTGGGCAGACACCATTTTCAAGTCGATAGACCTGATAGCATCTCCAGTTATGTTAAGTGCCAGTAAATACTGACTTTACGTTTTAGAACCAATAGCGCTAAAAAGAGGTCTATGAAAAATAAGGAAGGATTCAGAAAAAGCAATGGTAATTATTTACCATTGGCTGAAATCGGAAAGGTGTTAACTAATTTTGACAAGGAACTCAGAGTGAACTTGTTATCTAGATCCAAGTGTCAGCCCCAACAATCACCAAGTGGGTGGAACATCTTTTGTGGTGGCAGTTCTTCAAAGCAGTTGTGAAATTAAAGCCTTCAGTAAAGTCATTATTTTCAGCATAGAACTTACCATATTTTTCGGACCATAGGACGCTATTGACCATAAGACGCACACAGGTTTTAGAGGAGGAAAACAAGAAAAAAAATATTCCGAACCAAATTGTATAAAGAAATATTTAAAAAAATATAGCATAATAATATTTAACGAGAGAGAGATTGCACATTGCACATACACATTTCACATTGAACATACACATTGCACAGATGTACTGCACATTGCACAGACACATTGCACAGACATATTGCGCATTGCACAGACACATTGCACATTGGAGTGACACATTGCACATTGTACAGACACATTGCACATTGCACATCACACATACACATTGCACATCACACATACACATTGCACATTGTACAGACATATTGCACATTGCACTGACACATTGTGCAGATATTGCACTACAAGTCTATAGTGACAGGAAAGCTACAACTCACCTGTCATAGAAGAATGACTGCAGGATGCACAGGAAACCCAGCCTTCCTTAACACTCCCCACGGAGCCTTCTCACATTGAAACACATCCCCAGCATCCCTATAGAAGTGGCTGCTAAGTAACAGCAAGAAGGGGTAAGGCACTGCCTGATGACTTTGTGCAAGTTGCCTTGAAGAGGGTGGAAAGGCTGTGCAGCCATTCCCCTACCTCTTCCTGAACGATCCCGGCATTAGTTATGAGGCTGCAGAACAGAGGGACCATGCTGCTGGGGGGATGCCACCCGCCTGCCGGGCCCCTCTTGGATGCGCGGGCAGGTTGTATTTGGAGTATAAGACGCACCCTCAGTTTCCCCCCACTTTTGGGTGAAGTGCGTCTTATAGTACAAAAAATTTGATACCTCTGGTCCTACAATTTCCCAGGGAGGCCCCTTCCATCCAGTCAAGGTCTGCTCAATAGGAAAATGGACTCAGGAGCTGAATTTCTTGACTACTGTTACCATTACAAGCAAGGTTTCAGAGTTATGTACCCTCTGAGAAAGGAGCCAGATTGCACCTGAAATGTATATGCATCTATCATTAGGTGTCTTATTTAGGGTGCATTCTGTGTATCACTCCAAATGGGAGCTGGGACACTCCTTTTCTGAAGGTTCTCATGAATATGAGGAAGATTTTCCCTATTTACCTACAGAGAAACAAACATTTTTATAGTTGTGGATGTCAGCCTCCCTAGCAGTCATATACGGAGCACAGCTGTATAGATTTTGCATCCTAGGGTTTTGTTTTTAAACATTATATTTTTATTGACTTTTAAAGAATTTTTTACAAACATCCAAAACATAATAAAAACCACAATATCACCAAGGGAGAGAGAGAAATCCCCTATCCCCAGTACATTTTAACAATACCAATAATAATGGACCAATTGCAAAAGAACAATAATCACACAGACATTTTCAAAGACTAGAAAAGACCATAGCACACAAAACATAATCCTGCTCCAACCCTCGAACCACTAGAAAATCAGACTTGGTAGTCCCCTTGACCCCCACTTCAGTTCCATGAGACCAGACCCGCATATTATGCACACTTCAGTTGACCTACATCTACGAAGGCAACCCAATCGGTTACCTCCTTCTAATCCCCCAGCATATCCTTGTAGACTGACGATTCTTGAAACATAATCCAGGGTTCCCAGATTTCCAAGAATTTCTCATTTCTTTTATAGATGCCAGAGGTCAGATCCTCCAATAATCTAATTTCATTTACTCTACGGGGCCACATCCCTACAGAGGGGGCTAACAGTTGTTTCCACAGACTGGGGATGCAAGCCTTAGCTGCATTTAACACGTTTAACCACCGATTTATTGTACACCTTCTGTGGCCAGTTATTAAGGTGGAGCAGGAAAAAACCAGGGTCATCAGGTATTGGTCTCACTGACATATTTTGACAAATTTTTGTAACCCCTTGCCAAAAATCTTTGAGTTTCGGACACGACCAGAAAATGTGTAGCATCATGCCTCTTTCAGTGCCATATCAGGTGTCTTGTACCATCTTGTAAGAATTTTGTAGCCTGTTTCTTGGGCTAACACTGTGCATGGAGCTTTTGTGGCAAAACCATAAAATGTGTTCCTTCTGGGCCTGCAACAGAGTAGTTCCAACCCCCGTTCCCAGGCCCGAAAGTATGTAGATGTATAATTGTCACGGATCTGCCACAAGTGTGGGGAAGTGGACCCTCTGTGCAATTTAGCAGAGGTATGAACTGAGGCGCAGAGTCTAAGGAACTGCCCAGCGTTCACCGGAGCACCCCACAAGGAGTGATGAACTTTGCTGCGGACGGCGCCCAGGTTGCAGCCCTCAGACACACCAGTGCAGACAGCAGTTGACAGCAGTGAGAAACAAATTAGTAGACAAACTCGAAAACCAGAACAGGACCAGGTCAGGGCAGGCGGCAAACAATCAACATCAGAACAAGCCAGAGTCAGAACCAGGATATCAGCACTTGGAAGTAGATACAAGCTGAAGCCTCAGGTAAACACACCTATCGCAAAGGAAGGAGTATCAGTCTGATCAGTCTGATATAACACAGATTATATAGTGAGGCTAACAGGCAGGCTGGGCGGGAACTGGATGAGCAGGTGCAAGTAAATCAGATGGAAAGGTTCAGTGACGCCTCTAACTCCAGAGCCTAAACGGAGCACCAACAGGGATCTGCTGCTGCTGATCTGACAATTATCTGGTGAATAACAGGTACCAGATCAGCTGTGCTGCTGATCTGTGACAGAGCCCCTCTTAGGAGCCCCTCCTCGGAAAGGGATCCCCCAGGTTTCTTGGAAAACTGCCTATGAAAGTCCTTCACCAGTAGAGGGGCACGAAGATCTGTGTGAGATACCCAAGATCGTTCTTCTGGACCACAGCCTCTTCAATGGACCATCAGATATTGCAGCTTGCCACAGAGCAGTCTAAAATCAATGATGGACTCTACTTCAAACTCTTCCTCAGAATCCACCTGGACAGGAGCAAGGGGAGGGGATTTGGGGGAATACAGGTTGGGAATGAGCGGTTTCAGGAGAGACACATGAAAAGAGTTAGGAATCCGAAGACTAGAGGGCAGTCACAACTTATAGGTTACCTGATTAATCAGTGATAAGACAGAGAAGGGTCCAAAAAAACGGGGTGCAGGTTTGGGAGATGAGACCCGCAGACGTATATGCTTAGTAGACAGCAAGACCTTATCTCCCGGTGCTAATCTAGAGGCAGGGCTCTTTTTTTATCTGTCCACTTCTTGTGGCGAAGAGAGGATTTATGCAATGCACTCTGAGCATCTTCTCAGACTTTGTGAAAGCTGGCTCTAAATTCTGCGGTGGTCGGAACCTCTGAACCAGAAGGAATGGGAGGAGGTACTCTGGGGTGACACCCATAAGTCAAGAAGAAAGGGCTGAAACCAGTAGATTCGCTGACACAACTATTATGAGCAAGCCCAAGGAAGTAATTCACTCCAATTGTCCTGCCTGGCTGATACATAGAGATGGAGAAATTGTTCCAGGCATTGATTGACACTTTCAGTCTGACCATTGGACTGTGGATGGTAGGCAGAAGAGAAGTCCAGCTGAATCTCCAACAGATGACATAGAACCCTCCAAAAACGAGATGTGAACTGAACTCCTCCATCCGAGACTATGCTGGAGGGAAGACCATGGAGATGGAACACTTCCTGGAGGAAGATTTTGCCAAAGATGGAGCTGAGGGAAGCCCTTTCAATGGAATGAAATGAGCCATCTTGGAAAAACGATCCACTACAACCCAAATAACTGTGCAACCATTAGGTGGAGGTAGGTCTGTGATAAAGTCAATGGAAATATGAGTCCAAGGACACTTAGGTACAGGCAGAGGAAGAAATGGACCAGATGGTAACCTTCTTGGAACCTTTTGAGCCCATTTGGAGCAGGTGGCATCGAAGTCTTTAACATCTTGTGGTAAGGTTGGCCACCAATACAGGCGTTAGATGAAGTCAAAGGTTTTTCATAGCACTTGATGACTGGGACCTTAGAATTAGGACCCCATGCAAGGATACGGGGACAGAGGGACCTTTTTACAAATTGTTTCCCAGGAGGAATGTCTTTCAAGCGTACAAGGGCAGCCAAGGAAATTCTGGAAGTATCAATGATATGTGAAGGTTCTGGTTCAGTATCCTCAGAATCAAAGGAACGAGACAAAGCATCTGCTTTAGTATTCTTGGTCCCAGGGTGAAAGGTAAGTGTGAAATCAAATCTAGAGAAAAATAGGGCCCAGTGAGCCTGCCGTGGATTAAGTCTTTGGGCAGTTTGGAGGCACAGGAGGTTCTTGTGATCGGTGTACAAAATTGTAACAGGGAAGAGAGCTCCCTCAAGAAGATGACACCATTCTTCCAGTGCAAGCTTCACAGCCAGTAGTTCTCGATCCCCTATAGTGTAATTCTTTTCAGCCGGCAAAAACCTCCTCGGGAAAAAGCCACAGGAACGCAATTTGCCAGACGTGCCTTGCTGGGAGAGAACAGCTCCTACGACAGGAGATGATGTAAAGACCTGCTTTAAGACCTTGAAGGCTTTAAAAGCCTCCTTAGGCCACACCTTGCAGTTGGCCCGCTTCTTGGTGAGGGCTGGGATGGGAGCCACAGTGGAAGAGTAATTTTTAATGAACTGCCGATAGTAGTTGGCGAAACCAAGAAATCTTTGAATCGCCTTTAGCCTTTGTGGTAATGGCTACTTCAGAACAGCAGAAACTTTTCCAGGGTCCATACATTGGAGGCAATATACCCCAGAAAAGGCACTTCAGAGAGTTCAAAGAGACATTTAAAGACTATTCTCTCTAAGGCGTAGAAGTACAGTCCTTACATGTCTCCGGTGTGCCGGATGATCCCTGGAAAAGATTAATATGTCATCCAGGTATACTACAACACAAGTGTAAAGGAGGTCACAGAAAATGACATTACCAAAGCTCTGAAATACTGCAGGGGCATTACAAAGCACAAAAGGCATGACAAGATACTCATAATGACCATCACTAGTAATGAAAGCAGTCTTCCACTCATCCCCTTCTTTGATTCGGAGGAGGTTGTAGGCTCCATGCAGAACCAGTCAAACAACTCTAAAATCAGGGACAAAGGATATCGATTTTTAATTATTTTGTTTAGGCCCCTGTAATCTATACAGGGACCCATCCTTCTTTCCAACAAAGAAGAAACCAGCGCTTGTGAATGAAACTCCTTTCGAGGTTCCCCCTAATATACTCGGACATGGCCTAAATTTCAGGTCTCAACAGGCCAGGCAAAGGTGCAGTCTGTCAGGCAAGCAGAACATGCAGGTTCAATCCTATGAATATAGTGGTGAAAACAGCTACAACTCCAGGACAGAATGTGTCCAGAAACCCAGTATAGAGTTGGTTGACAAGCCTAGGCATTACCAGGAATTCCAAAGTTTCAAAATGGAGGGCACCTACCCGTAAGGATAGTGGCCTGGTCTTGAAATGAAAGTTTCAAAATGGAGGGCACCTACCCGTAAGGATAGTGGCCTGGTCTTGAAATGAATGGGCTCAGGAATTACTGTACCATTGACCACTGAAATAGGAATACGCTCCGGGGCTACCAGCACAATCCGGTACTTAAAAACAAAGGTTCTGCTGAAGGTTCAATAGCCTCTGGTGGGTTAACAACAGGGAAAGGAGCTTGTGGAAACTGCGCTGCACGTTTCTGGCAACGTTCCTGGAGGCGTCTGTCAATTTTGATTGCAAGCTGCATGGCAGCATCAAGACTCTCAGATGGAGGATAGTGCACAAGATAGTCTTTAATCTTTTCAGACAGTCCTAGCTGGAACTGAGAATGGAGAGCTGGATTCGTTCGACTGCGAATCAGCAGACCACCGGCGAAACTCAGCGCAATACTCCTCCGCGGTTCTGTGTCCCTAGTGCAAGGAACGAAGAGCAGATGATGCCTGATCTGGATCATCATATAACAGACCAAGTGCCTGGAAGACAGAATCCATGGAAAGGACAGGGTTACCAGGTAGCAAACTGAAAACCCAGGACTGAGGATCACCTTGCAGTAAAGACATTACAAGACAACTCGCTGTTCCTTGGAGTGAGAGGAGCGTGGGCGAAGGCGAAAATAAAGTAAGCAAGCATTCTTGAAGTTAGAAAAGTTCTTACAGTCACCAGAAAACGATCTGGCAAATTCATCTTTGGCTCGGTTGAAGAAGAGATTGTAGCAGGAGCAACAGCAGTAGCTGGGGAAGGAGCAGCAGCAGCACTGCCTTGCAGGGAGGTCTGGAGTGGCTGCATGTGAGATGATAAATTCTGCAGCACCTGCACAACTTGATCAGTCTGGGCCTCCTGATGTTCAATTCATCACACCAAGGCTTTCAGGGTGCTTGGCAAAGGGAATGTCAGCGGGGTCCATGGCCTTTGCAAACTGTCACTGATCTTCCACAAGTGTGGGGAAGTGGACCCTCTGTGCAATTTGCACGTTTAGCAGAGGTATGAACTGAGGCGCAGAGTCTAAGGAACTGCCCGGTGTTCACCAAAGCACCCCTCAAGGAGTGATGGACTTTGCTGCGGACGCCGCCCAGGTTGCGGCCCTCAGACACACGTGTGCAGACAGCAGCTGACAGCAGTTAGAACCAAAGCGTAGAACCAAATCGGTAGACAAACTGGGAAACCAGGACGCATCAGGTCAGGGCAGGCTGAGAAGAATCAACGTCAGAACCAGGATATCAGCACTTGGAAAAAGAAACAAGCTGGAGCCTCTGGTAAACACAACTATTGCAAAGGCAAGGAGTGTCAGTCTGAACTGGGGAGGGCAGGGACTGGATGAGCAGGTTCAAATAAATCAGCTGGAAATGTTAGGCGATGCCACCAACTCCAGAGCCTGAACAGAGCAGCTAGAAGCAAGGAATGGGAACCAAATGGTGCTGATCTGACATATATCTGGTGAACAACAAGTACCAGATCAGCTGTGCTGCTGATCTGTGACTGTAATCTTCTTGCATTACATTTAACTCTGAATATAAGACATGGGCATGTGCATGTCTAGAACTCAGGTCACCAGTACACATCCTCCCAAAAATTGTTAACCACCTACTGTAACTCTCTTTGGCCTGTAATGTTTTAAGAAAATAGGACAATTGTGCAGCCTTCCAAAAATGCAGTTCATAGTCTAAAGAGGGATTTTGAAGATCCCTAAGCGTCCCTAAGTCCCTCCAGAAATAAAATGTTTGACTCTCATCAGATCCTTCTCCCTCAGCTGATCAAACCCACCCCTTAGTAATGCTGGTTCAAATCCTGGATTGTCTAACACGGTGTAATTAAGCTAGGGTGGGGAGAGATAACACAGGATTGAAAATATTTCCCACAAATATAAGTAGTAGCTGTCAATGTGGGGTGGGATTTATCAAAATATTTGCTTGCGGCGATGAAGCCCAGGGTAGTGCATATAGGGGTACTTTACTGAAATTCTATTCCGCCTGCACCCAGAGTTTGTAACCACCACCAGTTTACTGCACATACCAGGTGAGCTGCTGCATAATACAGAGCCAAATTTGGAACCTCGAGGCTGCCTACTGTCTTGTGTGCAAACAGCAGATTTCTGTTTAATCCAGGACTTTTATTTCCCCAAATGAATTTAGGAATATTTGCATGAAGCTGTTTGAAAAAGCTCTGAGGCAGGGTTTTAGGCAGAGCCTGGCACAAGTACAACAGCCTGGGTAGGAAAATCTTTTTTACTATCTGTATCATCCCAAACCATGAGATGGATCTTGTAACCCATTGTTCAAGGTCCTTAATTATTGTCTGTAAAAGCAGAGTGAAATTGAGTTGAAAAAATCCTTTGCAAATTAGTTAGGATCCGAACTTCTAGATACAGCAGAGTGTTCACACTTAAAAGGGAAGTTCTCCACTAGTTGACGCTTGAAAATAGGAGGGAGGGAGACCTCTAAAGCTGCACATTTGGAATGATTGACCTTAAAGTTGGATAAACCACAATATTCTTGTAATTCTCTAATCAAATTTGGTGGAGAGGTCACTGGGTTGAAAACCAGAAAAATAAAGTTATCTGCGAAGGCAGCCACCTTTTGTTCGCTACTCGCAATTTGCAAACCATTGACATCCTTAGATGCCCTAATCCAACAGAGCGGGTCTGCAAAATCAGAATAAACACCAAGGACAAAAGGGGGCAACCCTATCTTGTCCCGTTCGTAATTGAGAATGCACTTGAGAAGGAACAATTGACTTTCACCAAAGCCGATGGGTTACTATATACTGCCTGAATCCACCACTTCATCTTTTCTCCTAGCCCAATAAACTCCAGTGTCTGGGACATAAATTGCCAGTTGTTAAGGCGATTTCTTGCTGATCCCAGATCAGTTTATCCCTCTCTATCGTGACCTCTGTTTTCAATGCGTTGGGAGCAGTGAATAACACACAAGCAGCTCAAGCATGTAGTTATATCACTTCCTCTCAAATCTTTATTATCACATCTCAGTTTATATAGTTAGACAACAAGGTAGAAGACACTTAAGCTGCGTACACACTTCCAATTTTTGTCGTTGGAAAGGATCTTTCACGATCCTTTCCAACGACAAGGGAGTGCACGATGCATGAACGGTGCTGTACATACAGCACCGTTCATGCTTTATGGAGAGGGGAGGGGGAGAGCGACGGAGCGGCACCCTGCTGCGCGCTCTCCCCTTCCCTTTCATTAGGATCGGCTGTCGTCCATCGTCCGTGGATCCGGCAGGTCGGTCGTCCGGACGATGGACGACACCGACTGTACACACGGCAGATTTTCGCCTGATAATTGGCCGATGCCGATTATCGGGCGATAAAAATCTGACGTGTGTACGTAGCTTTAGTAGTTAGTCAATAACAAGAAACTTAATTAACAACTTCGCTGAGCAAGATGTTTCAAGATAAGAAGCCTCAAGGTAAGGATGGAGCAAATATTGACCTACTGATAAGGAGGATATAACTAGTTTTGACACAACTCAATTATCTGCAAAATATAGCAAAAAACAGAAAAACAACTTAAATTCAAAACTCAGCAAAATTATATTCCTTACACCAGTCCACCCTATCAAAGGCTTTTTCTGCATCCATAGACAGCAGAAAAGCCGGTGACTTGGATTTCTGGGCTTCAAAAATCCAGCTAGGAACCCTTGTGGTGTCCCTAGCCTCCCGGGTTGGGTCAAACCCCACCTAGTCAGGGTGGATTGCTTTAGTAATAACCGATTGCAGTCTCATAGCAAGTATTTTAGTAAACAATTTCAAATCTTGGTTTAACAGGGAAATAGGCCTATAGCTCACACACAAGGCCGGATCTAGTTCAATTAAAATCTAGGTACAATTGAAATGTGAGCTAATAAAGACTTATGGGAAAACTTGCTCCCTGAAGTTAAAGAATGTAAGGCCCGCAAAAAAATAGGGGATTAATTGGTCCCTGTTTGCCATATAGTAGGCCAAGCTGAAACCGTTTGGTCACAGGGACTTCCCCGAGGGGGTGGTTTTAATTGCTCTTGAGAGTTCTGCCTCAGTTATTGGTGACTCTAGAGCTTCAGAATTTTTCTGATCAAGTTGGGGCATACCAGAATGTCTTAGATACTGTTGTATTTTGCTCAATCTCTCCCCCTCCCCTCTAGGGGTCTGCTTCTCGGGGTATAAATTGTAGAGACAATGATAAAATTCCTTAATCCCGCTGCTATATCTTTGACTGGGTAGATTTTCTGGCCCTTTTTATCAACTATGTATGGTACATAGGATCTAGTCCTCTGAGCTCTCAATGCACTAGCTAGGGTCCTGCAACATTTGTTGCCAAACTTGTAGTAAGTACGTCTACTCTTAGCTAAGGAGGCCCTGGCTTTCTCCAGAAATAGTGTGGCAAGCTTGTCCCTCAATACCACCAAGTCTGCTCCCACCTGCGTATCTAGGGTCCTTTTATGTTCTTTATCAAGTTCCTGTATCCGAAGGATAAGGAAACATAGCTTCGGGAAAAGTTTTCCACCTTTGTAACATAAGTAATGCAGTGCAATTAAATATCAGCATAATCATCGCTATTGATCACCACTAGGTGGTGGGATACTCTAAGGCAGGGGTCTCAAACTCTTCATTTTTTTGGCATCCAAAGAAATCCTAAACATGAACTGCAGCTGGCCCTCCTCTTCATTGAAATAGCGCCACTACTACAATTCTCGGCATCACTCGCATCTATTGGCCCACAGGCTCTCTGCCTATGCAGGGCCCCGCATTGGACTGTTTTATAGACTCAAGTAATGCCGGGAATTCTATTAGCGGCACTATTTCAATGAAGAGGGAGTTCCAGCAGGGGGCCAATCAAAAGATTTAGCCCCGCTTTGGACGTGTCTGGCATTTCCAGAGCTCCCCCTCAGCTGTACTTTTCTTTGCTACTCCAGGGCACGGACTTGAATGGTTGGATTTTCATAGAAGACATTTCTTCTTATTATTGTTAGCCTGTACAAAAAGGTTACCAGTGAAATTTAACTCAGAAGGCTACAAATAGAGACAGAGGCATAAGATTTTTTCTTAAATAAAATTTTAAAAAATTCTTATGCCTCTTTCTCTATTATAGACTTGTTCCAGATTGAATGTGAAGTAAAACCTAATTGTTTCCATATGAGAAGGTTTTATATCTAATGAGAAAAAAAAACTCTCAATTTTTTTTATACATTTCAAGATTTTATCTACTTTGTCTACGTTTTTAATTTTGGCCCTCTGTGTATTTGAGTTTGACACCCCTGCTCTAAGGGGAGAAATTTCTCCCACTCTAAGATTTATAATGTAACACATTAATTAGTCGACAAAATCAACAACCTTGGCCACCACTAGATGGTAGTTTAATCCTGGAGGAACCTTTCCCCTTCAGTAGTTTGTATCATAACCATGATTTCTAAAGTCTTTCAGTAGCACATAACAAAAGGAAAGGAAAAAGGCACTTGTCTCTTCCAAACAGTTGGGGTCAAATTCACCAGCCTGGCATTAACCCTCTACGTTAGGGACGCAGTCTCTTTTAGACTTCTGCCGGTTGTGCTTTCTGCGAGTCATTCATTCCGATCCCTTAGGCTCATCTAGAAAACAAGGACCAGTTGGCCAATCTGTGGGTGAAACACTCCAAGAGAAAAGAAAAAGTTGCCAGAAAAGAGGGTATATCCGGGATACTCCAATAAACCGCTGTAACTCCTTCTTGGGTTGATGCAAGATGGAATGGGAACCCCCATCTGTAGTGTATATCTTTGGCTCTCAAGACTTCCCTCAGGGGGCAAAGGCCCTCCTTAAGGGGAGATTATGGCGGGACAAGTCCTGCATAGTCATATTGGGCGAATCCTGGAACAAGATTTCATCTTGGGACCGAGCAGCTTTTAGTATGTAAGGGAAAGACAGCAGTTTGCATACTACATACCTCACTCCGCTGGGGTCCTGAAACCGCCGACCAGGGGCCCTGTGAACTCGCTCTATATCAATATGGTTGTCCTGAGGGGCATCCAGCAATATGTTGAAAATTCTTGTGACTGCTGTTTGCAAATCCACGGGCTCCACCGACTCTGGCAACCCGCAAATCTGCAGGTTGTTACATCTATTACGATTTTCCAGGTCGTCTTGTTGCAAAACAAGGGGCTGGAGGAGCAAAGAATGCTCATTCAATACTGATCTCTGCTGGTTAGATGCTTGAGACAGGTTATCTGTAGTAGCTTTCACTGCTAAAATCCTCTCTTGTATGTGGTCTATACGGCACATACAAGCCTCTAGGTCTTCTCTAATGAGCCCAGGTTGTGCCAGTGGTTGGGAGCTAGCAGGGGCTATGGACCCTTCTGAGGAGGGAAGGGGGGGCTGGCTGCCTTTAGTGCCCTCTTCCCTGAATCTCTGGCCCTCCTTCAGTAAACTGGAGCTGTGTCCATTACTCACAGTTGTGATCTTCTCCCGCCTCTTGTCCAGGTCAGGCACAATCTTGGCTGCAGTCTCCCTGCTTGGAGGGGGAGCCGTATCCTTGCGGGAGAGGAACGTCATTGCCCGGTACTGGCATTTCTCTCCCTGGGGCAGAGCGGCAGTGTGGTTCTTGCTCTATATTAGGAGCTGAATATGGCTTGTGCAGGCATAACATGTCCTCTCAGCCGGAGCGCATGTGCACTCCTGCATCCTAAGGTTTTAAATACAATTTGATATGCTTACATCATGAGGGCTTGATTCCGTTGAAGGAAGTCAAGAGACATTCCACTAGGGAAGGGCCAACATTATAGGCTTCATTTGCAGAGGTTTCTACTGAAGTGATTGGTAAATAACCAGTTGGAAGCTTTCAAACATTTGTTTAGATTTATAGGTTGGAGCTTCAGCCCACTTTGGGGCTTCCATTTGGCAAGTGGCTCTTTTTAAAGAGTAACTTTGTTTCTGTGGCATTGATTGTTTTCTTCCTTCCCTTTATGTTATTGCTTGCTACGTCCCAACTGTGCATGCTGTCAGGAGGAGTGACAGGAAAATTGTTGTCATACTTGCATGTAATTTTCTTTCCTGTAAACTCCTCCTGACAGCATGTTTCCCTCCCTTAGGTTTAGTCTACACAAATGTTTTCCCGAGCGTTTAACCTGAGGTTTTAAAAGCCCATGTTTAAAATTCTCATGCATTCCAATGGGCTAATCTACACCCAGACGTTTCCGTGAGGCACATTTATGAGCGTTATCTGTAAAGTTACGGAGTTAACGCTGGAAAACGGAATTAAACACGGGTAAACCCTTCTATTGATTTCAATGGGGCGTTTTCCTGCGTTTATAAACATTTAAAACATAAAACGCATTAAAAAAGAGGGAAGACGCGGCATAGACATTTTCCAGCGTTTTAAAAGCAAGCTTTAAAACGCTAATAAAAGTGCATATAAACGCAGTAGGAATGTTTACATGCATTTTTAAAAACGTCGATGTGGACCCAGCCTTATCCTTTCACAAGGTTGTTAACCTCCCTAGCGGTTCATTTCTTTCCAGTTTTATATGTCTAAAAGCGGTACATTGTTTTTCATGAAAATGTATTTTACAGTATATTATATTAGTATGAGTATAATAAAGTTTGAAACACAAAATCTTGTAAAAACAATAAATTGAATAAATTAAAAAATCTATATTATTAAAAAAAAAATGTTTTTTTAATTTTTTTCAAAAAAATACACATTATACTCATACTATTACATATAGTGTAAAATAAATGTTCTTGAAAACAATGTACTGCTTTTACACGTATAAATCCAATGTATTGCATTCAATACAGGTATTTTGTATTGAATGCAATACAAATGGATTTTGAATTTCCTGCCCCACCCCGCCGGCAACGTACACACGCACTGACGTCTCTGGGAACTCCCCGGTGACACATTTGGCCCTAATTCATCAAGCAGAATCGGATGATCGCTCGCGCATTCGTATTCGCTATCCGAAATTGTACGCCATCGCGCTATTCAGCAACTGAAAAAGCTCGCGGCCGGTGCCGCCTCCTTAATCGCGCAGCTGAAATCTAATGAAGCATTAAAGATTCTAATTGACCTGTAAAGGACTGTAGATAATTATGCACAGAACAGAGAGCAGGTATGCGCTAATTAATTGCTATGATCTCACCATTGAGCTTAACAGATCCTCCTTAATAGCGCAGCTGAAATCTAATCGCCTTAATTGGAAGATTCGAGCCCCCTATTGCTCATTATTATCAAGCCAGGAATCCGGCTGGCAGTGAGGAGGCGAGTGTACGAGCGCACTCGACTCCGGACCGCGGGAAACCGCGCTCAATGGTCGCGCGTACTTTCGCGCTTCCAGCGAGCGCGGATTTTATTGATGAATCAGGGCCATTGTGTGCAGAAGCCGGCCGGAGGAAGAAGACAGAGATTGGGGCGATGGATGGCGCGGGACGCCGGGGGATCAGGTAATCGCTCTATTTACTAACCTTCCCATAGGTTTACTTACCCCGAGTGTGACTCAGGGTTACCACTTTTAGCAACTTTTTTTCTGCCCCAAATCACACTCGGGGTTACCTCTAGGGAGGTTAAAGAACACCTGCAGGGGAGAAGGAGGTTAATTTTATAGCTTTGGTAAGGTGGTCCTATGGAAATCAAGGGGCAGAACTAACCTAACTGTAATCTGTCAGAAGAAATTTACAGGACAGGAAAATTACAGGTAAGTATGACAACAATTTTCCATTTTTAAATGTTCCCCCATGTTAAAAAGTTAGAGAAAGGCTGCTCTAACTCCTTCACTTCATATATATAAATTTTACCTTGAGCTACTGAGCTCTGAAAAAATGCAGTTTTTATTTATGAGAATAGGTTTAAATGAATTAGAAAACACATGAAAAGATCTAAAAGTGCTGACATACATAAGGCATATCTTTGAAATTTTTCAAGTATTTATTTCCAAATAACAGAAAAACAAATAAAGTTTTATTCAATTGTTCTTATTTATTTTGTTTCGCATTAACCTTAATAAATAAAGTAAAGCAACCCTGTGAAACTACCTGAAACAACAACAATTTTTGTAATATTCTGAATATGAGCATAAGAATGCCATGTCTGCCTTACTTCCTCTATAACATTTCTGCAAAAATAAAAGAATATTTTTATGGCATCCAAAGAAACCTAAGAGAGAGAAGAAAGTGTTTAACTGGCATTACTTTGTAAGTATATTGTTTGCCTAGCCCAGTGGTAATATATAAAAAAAAACAAAAACAAAGAGTAAAGTCTGGGGTTTTGAGTGGGTAAAAACTTCAAAATATATTTAGCATGAATGTTTGCATACCATATAGGTGAGGTAATACAATATTTACAATGATGATATATATTTAAACAATGTAGGGTTGGCTCTCCTATGCAAAAACACAATGGAGAATGCCAGGTAAACCAAACAAAAGCCACCTGACTAAGTCTTATTTGTAGGAATGGTAATTGTCTCAATTCTGACGCGTTTCGCCCATCAGGCTTCCTCAGGGAACATGTAGAAACTATTCAAACAACTGTATAATAAAGCAAAGTTGAATGATTAAGCAATCACATAAAATATACAAGAATAGAAAATGCATAATATTATAATAATAATACAGTTGACGATATTTTCACAATTACCAATGCCTAAAGTAAATAATAATAATTGGTGATGATATATAATATTAAAAATAATAATACTGACTTAAAGAATTCAAAAAAAATCATAAAGTATTTACAAGTTAGTCTAATAAGTGTTAGGAGGCACTCTCTGGGCATAAGATCCCAGGCGATACCTCACCTCAGGAGGGTGCGCGCAGCCTATACCCTGCGGCACATGCGCTCGCGGTAGCACTGGGGTTGCAGGATCAGTGCCCTGTAGGTTGCAGCATCCCTGTGGCTGAGGTTTCCTTCAGCACCTCGGCACTAGGGCTGCACAGCTGAAAGGAATTGAGTTATGTGCAGCTGATTAGCTGAGTAGTTCCTGTTAATCCCAGGCTGTCATTGGCTGCTGGGGCTTTAGAGCCTCTCTGCTTCTAGTCAGAGGTGCCGTTATAGCATCTGTTGGGCTTACCTGTGTTGGAGTGTTTTTGTGAGTCTTCTCCGTTACTGACCTGCACCTGTTTCTGACTATCCATTTGAACTCTGCCTGGACCTACCTCTGCTTGTGACCCCAACTCTGTTTTTGCCTTTGTATTTCGCTGGATGAACTGATTTCCTGTGTTTTTGACCTCAGCTAGTTTTTTGGATTTCCTGTCACTTCATACTCTGCATTTGTGCCTCTGTACTCTGCATTGGTGGGCACCAGGTCAGCTGCTGGCCTTTCTCCAGCATCATCCACCATCCTTTGCGCACCAAGTCCTGGGGCAACTGAGTGCTGAGAGACACAACCAGTCTCCTGAGGCTGAGCGGGGGCTGCTATAGGTGAAGACTGCGGCAAAGATTGGGGGATTGGTGTCTGGGGAATACCGGTATTGATCTAGGCCTTACAATAGGCAGCTAATATAGGCAAACAAAAATAGTTTTAATAGAGAATCAAAAAAAACTTTCAATTTGATCAATATGATGGTTCATTAGTAGTGTTCAAGCATTCCTTTAGGTCGGAATTAGTTTTAGAATTACGCAAGAAGACAATCAGATTTAAATATTAGAAGTGGTAATTTGAGAATAGTCTTGTTCAATGAAACACTAATCAGAAACAGAAGGTGTGAAGGTGGTAACTAAAAATGATCAAATATAAACTTGAATTAAGAATGGCTGATTGGAGATGAATACAAATAACATATCAATCAGATATATTATTATTTATTGTATTAATGTTGGTCAATAATCTTTTTCAGCATTCTGACAAAATACTGTGAAAGGTATAACTAAAGTTGTTTTAAAACCATTTTTATTATAGATATGTGTATATATGTGAGAAGGTATGACTTACCAGATGACTAGGTGACTTTAAGGTATACTAAGACTGTCAGATCGGAGCAGTGGTAAATGAGAGGCTGTTCATTAAAAAGAGGTATGATGGTATGTGTCACGGATAACAGGGAGGGGGAAACAGAAAGTTTATACTCAGTACTAGGCCTCCAATGGCTAGGGAAAAGGGAATGGTCACCCCTTGCAGACACCCTAACCTAGCCCTAACTCCTAACAGTATGAGTATCCCCTGATGGTGAGAATACTCATACACAGGAACCTAGGCCCTACTAGCCCTGCATAGTCCTAGGAGTAGTGACTGGCTTGAGACTACTGGTTCCTTCCCTTATGAAGAATCACCCATTCTTAGGTCCGGACCACTCATACGTCTCTTGTCAGCCATACATTTATACTTGTTGCCCATCTTTTTTAAATTGTTTTGAATCCTCCGCCAAATAGATGACAGAAGAGGAAAATCTTTACTCTTCAGGAATCCCTGAAGTCTCAATACCAGAAAATGTGCCAAATCGTGGATGGAACCCATATGCCCCAAAAAACGGCGACTTATCAGTGGACTCCTGCCTACGGTTATTTATGGCAAACTCGGCCAATGACAAAAATGAAGACCACTCCTCCTGATTCTCTGAGACAAAACATCTCAAATAGGTCTCCAGATTCTGGTTAGTGCATTCAGTCTGTCCATTCGACTGAGGATTAAAGACCGAAGAGAAGGACAATTGTATCCTAAGACGAGTGCAGAACGCCTTCCAGAATCTGGAAACAAATTGAGTCCCCCTATCAGACACCACATCCGAGGGAATACCGTGAAGCTTCACAATGTTATCGACAAACACTTGTGCGAGGGTTTTAGCATTGGGTAGCCTTGACAATGCAATAAAGTGTGGCATCTTACTGAAGCGATCAACAATCACCAGAATCACAGTTTTTCCTGAGGAATTCGGCAAATCAGTGATAAAATCCATGGATAAATGAGTCCAAGGTCGGGATGGGATTGACAACGGACGTAGGGACCCAGAAGGCCGAGTATGTGTCACCTTAGTACGAGCACAAGTACTACACGCTGACACATAACCTTCAACACATTTACGCAACCCCGGCCACCAGAACCTACGAGAGATGAGATCGACCGTGGATCTGTTCCCAGGGTGTCCTGTAAGAACTGTACAGTAGTGTTTCTCAAACACCTTATGTCGTAATTCATAAGGAACAAACAATTTCCCTGAAGGGCAAGAATCCGGTGCATCTCCCTGGGCCTCCAATACCTCTGCCTCCAGATCGGGATAGAGGGCGGATATTACTACCCCCTCCGACAATATCGAACCAGGATCTTCTGAATCACCTCCCCCAGGAAAGCTAGGCGACAAAGCGTCCGCCTTGACGTTCTTAACCCCAGGGCGATAGGTGACAATGAAATTGAACCTGGTAAAAAACAACGACCATCCGGCCTGTCTTGGGTTTAGACGTTTAGCTGACTCCAAATATGCCAGATTTTTGTGATCGGTAATTACCGTAATAGGATGAATCGCTCCTTCCAACCAATGACGCCATTCCTCAAAAGCCAACTTTATGGCCAGCAACTCTCTATTACCTACATCATAATTTCTCTCCACATTAGAGTTTTTTTAGAGAAGAAAGCACATGGGCCCCATTTTCTAGGTGAAGGACCCTGCAATAAGACTGCTCCTACCCCTACTTCAGATGTGTCAACTTCCACAATAAATGGTTGTGACACATCTGGTTGCCACAGTATAGGAGCAGAAGCGAAACACTCTTTAACAGCTGAAAAGGCTTGTAATGCCGCATCTAACCAGACTGAGAAATCTGAGCCTGTCCTCCTCATGTCTGTTAAAGGTTTACCACAGTCGAGTAATTCAAAATAAATTTACAGTAGTAATTGGTGAACCCCAAAAATCGCATAAGTGCTTTCAGATTTTCGGGTCCATCCCAGTCCAACACCGCACGGACTTTTTCAGGATCCATACGAAAACCTGAAGTTGAGATTAAGTAACCCAGGAACTGCACGTCCGGAACTGCAAAAACACATTTCTCTATCTTCGCATACAATTTATTCTCTCTAAGGATCTGTAACACTTGCTTCACATGATCCTGATGAGTCACTATGTCTGGAGAACTATATCATCCAGACACACCACAACAAACCTGCCCACCAGATGATGAAAGATGTCATTAATGAAATGTTGAAAAACCGCAGGAGCATTGGTTAACCCAAAAGGCATGACCATATTCTCAAAATGACCCTCAGGGGTATTAAAGGCCGTCTTCCATTCCTCCCCTTCTCTGATTCTTACCAGAATATATCAAATCCAATTTAGAGAACACCTTGGCGCCGACAATCTGATTGAACAAATCTGGAATTAAAGGAAGGGGGTAAGGGTCACGGACAGTAATACGGTTAAGCTCACGGAAGTCCAAACATGGCCTAAGAGTTCCGTCCTTTTTCTTAACAAAGAAAAACCCAGCGGCTACTGGAGATTTGGATGGTCTAATATGACCTTTAGCCAAACTCTCGGTGATATACTCTCGCATGGCCGCTCTTTCGGGTTCAGAAAGATTATACAACCGAGACTTGGGCAGCTTAGCTCCAGGATTAAGGTTGATGGGGCAATCATATTCCCGATGTGGAGGTAACTCCTGGTCCCCACTTTCAGAGAATACGTCAGAAAACTCAGAAATAAATGAAGGTAACACCTTAGTGGTTACAACAGAAAGCGATGTGTTAAGACAGTTGTCTATGCAATATTCACTCCAATCAAGAATCTGTCTCACTTGCCAATCAATAGTGGGATTATGTTTGCTTAACCATGGTAACCCTAGCACCAACGGAGCAGGCAGACCCTCCAACACAAAGCACGAGATGGATTCTTGATGAAAATCACCCACTTTTAAATGAATGTCATGCACCATTTGTGACAAACATTTCTGCGTGAGAGGAGCGGAATCAAATGCAAACACCGAGATATTTTTGTCAAATGCACTAGTTGTTAACCCATGCATACAAACGAACTGACCATCGATTAGGTTTATCCCTGCCCCGCTGTCAATAAAAACTTCAATTCCCACCGTTTTGGAGTCTAGCGCCACCTCAGCAGACAGGAGAAATCGAGTACTAACGGTAAATTACAAAAGTAAATTCTCTGATTCCCCACACAGACCACCCAGTGAGAGATGAGAGTTAAACACACCCCTTTTTTTTTGTTTTTACCTTGGCGCTGAACATAAGGGCAGACATTGACAAAATGTCCCCGTTTTGCATAGAAAAAACAGAGTCCCTTCTTATGCCCAAAGTTCTTATTCCCAGGTTCAGAGGTAGCTCCCCCCAACTGCATTGGTTCGTCACCAGACATGACCTCAAGCGTCTCTCCACCCAACGTGTCAGAAGAGGCGGCCATCTTATAGGATTGTACGTCCTGAGGTTGAGGAACTTTAGATCTCTCCCTCAGGTGTCTATCCATGCGTACAGCAAGGGACATAGCTGCTTCCAATGACCCAGGATTTTCGTGAAACGCCAATGCGTCCTTCAGGCTCTTAGATAGCCCATGACAGAATTGACTACGGAGAGCAGGATCATTCCACTCAGTATCCGTAGCCCACCTCCTAAATTCAGAGCAATAGGTCTCTGCAGAACGCTTTCCCTGCTGCAAGCCACACAACTTGGTCTCTGCCAGGGAAACCCGATCTGGGTCATCATAGATAAGACCTAGCGCTCTGAAAAATTCATCCACCGAGCGGAGGGACTGAGATCCAGTCGGCAGCGAAAAAGCCCAAGACTGAGCGTCGCCTTTAGGCAATGAAATGATAATACCCACTCTTTGACTCTCGTCCCCCGAAGAGTGTGGACGTAGTTTAAAATACAGTTTTCACGACTCCCTGAACCGAATAAAATTGTCACTTCCCCCGGAAAATCTGCCTGGGAGCGCCACCTTGGGTTCAGGACAGGTCTGATTGTTGCTGTCAGAACCAGCTGCCGTAGTCTCAGTATGTGAGAGACGGTCGTGCGGAGGTCAGCTACCTCCAAAGACAACCCCTGCAGTTGTTCAACCAGTGCAGAGATAGGATCCATAGCTGCACTGACAAACAAAAAAAATAGCGGTTTTGGGTGGTTGATAATGTCACGGATAACAGGGAGGGGAGGGAAACAGAAAGATTATACTCAGTACTAGGCCTCCAATGGCTAGGGAAAAGGGAATGGTCATCCCTTGCAGACACCCTAACCTAGCCCTAACTCCTAACAGTATGAGTATCCCCTGATGGTGGGAATACTCATACACAGGAACCTAGGCCCTACTAGCCCTGCATAGTCCTAGGAGTAGTGACTGGCTTGAGACTACTGGTTCCTTCCCTTATGAAAGACCCAGTGTCTCCCTGAGGCCTAGTAAACAACAAAAAAACAACAAAACACCAAAAGTAATCCAACTTATCTTAACAGCAGATATATAAGCAGGAACTCTGGATGGCACAACACACCAGCTCTTCACATCCCAGCAGTGAATATCAACCCCATAGCATGAAGTGTGAGGCCAGACTAAATGGAGGAGCAGTAATGACCACCAGCTGCACCTGACACAAGGGGTGTGGTCATTACAAACCACAACACAGGAACAAGTAAAAACAAAGAGACTCTCAGATAACCTCACATGCAGCTTGTCTGACAGATCCTCTAACTTCAGTCACGGAAGAGACAGTGATAGTATGCCTGTCCTTTTATGAGAGAGAGGAAGCATGTTGATAGGGGTGTGGTGTCAGTTTGAGGGGTGACGCATGTGCTAAAGACAAATCTGAAGCTTGTTCCGCCCATACACACTTGCCCTTACTCACTGGCCAATCAAGCTGCCTATCTGTCAAAAGTGTGGTTCAATAACCCAAAGTAAAGCTTTGGATTAAAGGGGGATAGGATGCCAGTCACACACAGAGTGAGTGATCTCAGCATGCAACATCTGGTTAACCGATGCCTTGTCAAGCAGGGCTCTGGGCCCCTCGCTAGTCAGTGAGGGCAGGCACAGGGGGAGGGGGGTGTTATGCAAGCGGGTGTGGACCCACTGTGCCACTGACTGGTTATACTCCGGAGGGGCGTGACTAAGCAGCTACCAGGTCTTTGCTAGAGCACCTGATGGTGAGGATAGGCTTGGGCTGCGGGGTAGCTGCCAGGTGCCACTCCAGAGCAATCCCCAGGCCAGTGGCAGCTGACCACAGGAGTCAGGAAGCAAGGATCCAAGATCAAGATCAGGCGGCAATCAGGCGAAGTCCAGAAACGTAATCCAAGGTCAGGGTCAGGCGGCAAACAGGCAAAGTCCAAAACGTATCCGAGGTCAGGGTCAGGCAGCAAACAGGCAGAGTCCAAAATCGTCAGCAAGGTCCGGTACACGGTAGAGCAAAACAGGAACACACCTTAGCACAGAGAGTAACACAGAGGAAGCCAGAGATTGTTCAGGCAACTTCCTGTAGTAGGAGGTGCCTTTAAGTACCTGCAGGTAATCACCCATAGGCTGGGGAAAACAGAGGGCGTGTGTTACCTCAGACAAGGAGAGACATACCCACACCAGCTCAACACCAGAGCAAGTCTCAACACAGGTATAGAACATAGGAAGGAGGTTACCTGAAAGACAGGACCCGGCGCCCGTACCTTCGATTAGGAGCAGTGGCGCCGGCACGACCTGCAGTGCTAACAGGGGGAAAGCACAGCTATAGGATGAATGATTGTTGTTGTAGCTTAGACACAGACACTGGAGGGAGGAAGAATTAGAGTGTGAGGATGGAACCATGTTTCGTATAAAAATAGTAAAAATAGGAATTTGTCAGGTGGCCTTTGTTTAGTTTACCTGGCATTCTCCTTTGTGTTTTTGCATGGGGAAGCCAACCCTACATTGTTTGTTTAAATATATATCATCATTGTAATTGTATTACCTCACTTATGTTATGCAAGCATTTATACTAAATATATTTTGAAGTTTAGCCACTCAAAACCCCAGTTTTTTTTTATCTTTCTCAAAATCTTGAGGTGAAAAATGTTGGTGATACATCTGTTGTATTCATTCTCTGTGTTTGTACTTACTCCACCTTTCCTGAGGCTTGGTTGGTAATGGTGATACTGATTGATGATGGTAGTGATGATGCTTCTGAAGCTTTTGTTCAATAGAGACATGTACAGCTTAATGGCAGGGTGCACATAGGGTTGGTAGTAGATGGTTAGGAAAGTGGGTGCCTCTGGTGGTGATGTTGTTCTTGCTCCTATGTGACAGGAACATGTGCAGCTCTTTGGTGAGGCACACATTGCACTGTTAGTAAGAGTGATGATGGTGTTTGCTTGTGTTGGTGGTGGGTGATGGTCATACTGATGGTTGATGAAGTTGGTGCTGATGTTTTTGCTCTTTTATGATGTGAAATGGGAAGATGCAGCCTAGTGGTGAGCTGTGCTCATTGCTGGGGTTGGAGAGTGATGATGATAGATGGTAAAACTAATGGGTGATATTGGTGGAAATAGGTTAGGGTGGCAGATGGTGATAACTGTGGATGGTGATGGTGCTGATGTTGTTGCTCAGGTGTGACAGGTGCACATAATGCCGGTTGCCGGAGGGTGGTGTTAGTGGGTACCCCTAGTTGCGGTGGGTGATGGGGTTATATGGCTTTAATATAGGTTTGTGGTGATACTGGATGATAGTGGTGATCATGGTGGGCAATGTTGGGTACTTATGGTTGATAGTGGTAAATGGTGATACTGGTGGACAATGGTGGAAGATGGTGGTACTAGTGGTTAGTGGTGGTAGATGGTGACCCAGATGGTTGATGGTGAGGCTGGTGGTCAGTGGTGGTAGATGGTGAGACTGGTGGTCAGTGGTGGTGGGTGGTGAGACTGGTGGTCGGTGGTGGTGGATGGTGGGACTGGTGGTCGGTGGTGGTGGATGGTGAGACTGGTGGTCGGTGGTGGTGGATGGTGAGACTGGTGGTCAGTGGTGGTAGATGGGGACACTGGTGGTCGGTGGTGGTAGATGGTGACACTAGTGGTCAGTGGTGGTGGATGGTGGGACTGGTGGTCAGTGGTGGTGGATGGTAAGACTGGTGGTCAGTGGTGGTGGATGGTGACACTGGTGGTCAGTGGTGGTAGATGGTGATACTACCGGTGGTGGATGGTGATACTGGTGGTCAGTGGTGGTTGATGGTGAGACTGGTGGCCGGTGGTGGTGGATTGTGACACTGATGGTTGATGGTGAGACTAGTGGTCAGTGGTGGTGCATTGTAACGTTGGTGGTTGATGGTGATAAATGGTGAGACTGGTGGTCAGTGATGGTAGATGGTGATACTGGCGGTCAGTGGTGGTGAATTGGTAATACTGGCGGTCAGTGGTGGTGGATGGTGATACTGGTGGTCAGTAAAGATGGATGGTGATACTGGTGGTCAGTGATGATGGATGGTGATACTGATGGTCAGTGGTGGGGGATGGTGATAATGGTGGTTGATGGAAATAAATAGTAACATTGGTAGTTGACAGTATCAGTGCTGATGTTGTTTATCTGGTGTGACATGAACATGTTCAGCCCAATGGTGGGGTTTGCTTATCGTTGGGGGTGGAGGGCGATGCTGGGCTCACAGTTGATCAGGATCGCTCGGGAGGAGGCGACTCAGGCAGGAGGAGACACTGGACAGCAGTGGGTGGGAGGCAGTACAAGGAGATTACAGTGACTTGAGGGCGGAGTTTAGGAGAGGAGCCCAGACAGGTGACAGAGGAGGATTCGCAGTATGAACACATTGCGGGCAAAGAATTACCTGGCTGACAGGCACATTCCAAGGCTGTTTGAGGTGTCTGTCACCCCTGCATCGTATGTGTCCTCATCTGGTGATCACTGTGTGGTGTAGTTTGGCACCTTCCCCTTGCAGTCTGCATAATATGACCCGTGTGTATTGTATCCCTTGCTGTGATACGTGTTGAACGTTGTCAGCATTGTGCTTGGAGATGTTTTGCCAATGCAGCAGTATTTGCAGCTCTACACCTTTGTTATGTTATTTTCTGCTGTCTGCACGTACGGACATATATTGCAGGGGGTTAGTTGTTTTTGGCTGCAGCTGTGTTGTTTTTCCTTATATGGGATATCAGTTATGGAAAATGTGCACTTAAAAAATTAAGGAGACAACTTAACGCTGCAAACCCCAGTTTCATTGTTTTGGTACTAAGAATAATTTGAGGTCTGCTATGAACTGCTTTTGAAATTGTACTGCCTGCCTTTTTGACTTTTAAATAACTGCAACACCACAAGCATGCAAAAGCTGAAAGCTGAACACTCCTCTACTGCACACTTTGGGGCAGAAAATGAAACCATAAAGCTGAACTTGCATTGCTGTCCACTCAGTGTGAAATTGTGTAAAATATTAAGTCCAGATTTTCCTTTTAAAATAATAAAAAAGGTCTTCATTTAAAATGTTTTTGTTGGAATTTGTCTCTCCAACAGACCAGAGTCATAAATTTTCCCTTATCAGATAGTTCTTGATCTGACAACCAGCATCCTCCAGACCCTGTAGTTTACCACACCCATTGTGAAAGTTGAGTTGAGTGTCTCTATATGTCATAAAACTCAGATAAGGCTAGAAGAGTGGCCCCTGATTGAACTCTAAAATGTATTTTGAAACCTATTTAATAATAATAATCTTTGTATTTCCAATATACCATTCTGTATAAAGTAGTAGTTGGATCGTTATGGTGAGCATTTCGAGACCAAGGACTAGTCTCCTAGGCCTCAGGAAAGCCTGTAATCCATAGTTAGCCTGTCCTGGTGAACCATTAGTCCCAGACATACCTAGTTTGGTCTCTGTGAACTCCTTATTTTGTGGTGATTAATAATCTGGGGATTGGCAGTTCTTAAAACCTGTATTTGTGAAAATATTTATATTTGGCTAGAACAAGGACATTTTGGGAAGTGTCCACAGAGCATAATAACCCATGTGGAGACAGTGCTTCAGACAGCCCCCACCCTGCTGTCATTGGATTGTTGTATTAGTCCCACCTCTGTGGTTGGCATAGAAAAAGCCATGTAAGGCTAGCAGAGGGAGCTCTCACTGATATCTTGTTGTTAAGAACAATGGTACTGACAGATCGAGCACTGTAGGGAGCCCAGTGACTCTGGCTAATAACTTGGACATTACACAGCAACCTGGGCCAAGGCAAACCAACTCCAAGTTATTTTTTGCTGTTGTTATAGTTCTGGTATTGTTCTATTATTGTTCTTAGATTAGTCTATATTTTTCTTTAATTTGTTTATGCACTGTTTTTGTATGTTTTTACTTATTAAACACTATAAAAAGCTATATATATATGTAAGCTGAATCTCTGAATGCTCTAAGTAGAAATAGTGTACCTTGCTAACCCGAAACGCTACTATAAACATTGTGATTTCTGAGACATCCCTGTCTGGAGTGGCAGTGGGTGACACTAAAGAAGCAGAGCACAACTGCGGGTGTCAAGGGTAACGGTGCATGCTTCCGTCTAAGCACGTGGTGGCAGTCTGTGAAGGTGTGCTTGGCAAGGGTTCACAGAGTGGTTAACCTTGCCCCGTGATGGCCCCTCTTCAGCCTGCTGGTGCTGGACTGTTGCTGAGCCTGCTGGAAAGTCTATGCACAGGGGGTGGGGCTGAGAGGGCATTCGTCACACTGAGGACTTTCATTGGATAAAGTCAAAGTGTTCGCTGCCTAAATGTGTCATGTGATCACTTTGTGATCCAGTTTTACCAGAACACTTTTTGGGTTACCATAGACAGACACAGAAACAAATGTAATGTACAATATGTTAGTGACTAATTGGGTTGGTATGGTTTGTCAATGTGTGTTGCGTTAAGGTAGCTTATAGAAAATGTTCAGGCTTGCCACATACCCTAATGTGCCTAATTAGCACAAGAAACTTTCTGGTAGAACAACGCTTGTGTATTACTGTGTGCTACAATACAAGTGAATTGTGCATCAGCACATTTTGTGCATTACAAAAATATAATGCTGTGCTGGATTGGGTCAAAAATAATGCGTGTCTAATAGTTTAGACCACTGCGGTGTTTTGGGTGGCCCAATCACTGCATCACAAAAAAAAAAATTTTTTTTGTCTGCTAATTTGGTCTTATCTATACTAAGTCCATTCTATGTCCTATACTAAATCAAGTGCACTGAATCCAAATCTGAAGTCCGATTCTGCCTAGGACATCAGCATCTAAAGGTAATTACGTGTATAGACACTATTAGCTACATTCTCTCGTTCCGCAGTTACTATGTAATCTCTATGCATAACTAACTTTTGTCCTCATAGTTCTATGACATTACAAAAACCTAGTTTTATGTTGCAACAACATATACAATTACACATATTTCTTCTGAGTCCTTGTTCAACGCACATGTACACTTCAGAAATGTTTCAGGCACTTGCTTTTGCATTTGTGGCTCTCTGCTGTCTCCCGTTGCAGAAACCAGCAGTAGTCGCCAATCATGTTGGGGTTGCACTGGCCTTGATTCCTTGTTTCCATAACAGAAATGTCCTGGTGGAACCTCTCCCCTTGTTCATCACTCAAATTACATTCTTCTGCACTCCATTGGTTGCAGGTATTTTGTGGTCATCGTGTACACTGCAGGACCAGCAGTCCTGTATTATATGTTTGGACCCTTAGCTCCCGCACACAACTCAAAGTGAGGAGGAAAATGGTGGCTGTCAGGGGTGGGAGTATAAGGGTGAATAAAAGTGATTTGTATAGCCAACCTAAACAGTAAAAACAACCAGTTAACCTTTACAGTGCAGGGGGTAGTTCAGTTTTTTTTTTTGGAGTTCAGCTTTAACTTACAAATGCGGTCAATGATCACTGAACGTGAGAGGTTAGACCCTACTAGTAGTGCCTGTTGATAAAACTGTCATTTGATAAAGTAAACAGTGATTTTATCTTCCCGAGTCACTGCTGAATAATGGCCGTGGGTCTCATATACAACAGCAATCTGAGCAACACAGGACCCCATGTGAAGCTGCACTGAATTGGCAAGAAGTATTGGGGTTCTATTGAGAATTAAAGACAACACACCACATCAATGCATTTCTTTTGCATTACGTGAAAAATGCGAGCATTAATGCAACCCTTAGGTGGGAAAGAGCCCTTCATGCATTGTGGTGCCAATAATTTTGAACTATTGCAACAAAAACATTCCCATTAGAGAAAATGAGCTGCCTCAACACAATGTATGTTAACAGCTAGCATAACATTGTTGTGTTGTAAGGTTTTGTTATAGCACCACACAGATGTGAAATACTGTGAATTATAAGGACTAAGATACTTTGCTTTCCTGGAGAAAATACTGCCCCAGGCTCCTTTTTGGTAGTAGGAATATGACTAAATGTCTTGGTACTTGGTCAAAAAAATATCAAATAGGGGGCGTGGCCTGGCCGGCTAGAGAGCTGGCTGTGTGAATCCGGAGCTCTGCGGGAGCCGACCAACATCTGCGATATCTCGGGCGTTCTCTTACCCATCCATGGGCAAGCAAAAGAAGGCTAGGGTGGGGAAGCTTCCCCCTACCCCAGCCCCGCAACAGATGACGGCTCAGCCGTCCATACGGGCATATATGGAGGATTCCTCTCCGGGCCCAGCTGCAGCATTCAAGATGGCGCCGGCCTCCTCCCCGCACGCATGGCAGCGGGGAGAGAGCGCGCTTCTCTCTGAGTCGGAGGAAGGGGACTCCCAGTCACCCGCCTGCCCTGCTGCCAGCTTGGATCCTACGTCCCCTCCCATCCAGGACCCGGAGACATCTGCCCAGGAGCCAGTGAGTCCCATAACATATGAGGAGAGACACTGCACCCCTGCAGCCTCTCCCCCCGGGGACACTGCCCAGCGGGCTGATTCACTGTCCTTATCATCTAGGGACAGAAGACAGGCTGATACTAGGCCAGGGGCCTCATTACTTGCCCGGGACCTTTCCCGGGGGGGGCCCAGGGTTGTCCAGACAGCTGATTCCCCTGGGGGGGCCTCTGACCGCCAGGGCAGTTCTTGGCTGGATCATGGGGCCCAGGGATCAGATGAGGAAGACAGGGGAGAGGGGGCCCGGCTGGGCCTACCTGTGAGGAGGAAGAGGGGCTCTACACAACAGGAGAACTCTCCTAATTTATCTTGGCACCAATATCTGCAGCTTTTACCAACTAGAGAGGATTTCCAAAAATTAGTGACAGAGGTACAGGCGACCTGTCGTGCGGAAATAGGGGCCATGCGTGCTGACTTACACTCGCTAGCTAACAAAGTTGATGTGCTGGATGAACAGGTTATCCAATCTAAGGAAGATATCGTGGTTCTTTCACATAATGCTGAAAAAGTAATCAGAAAATAAGAGAGCTACAACGTTTAATAGAGGATATGGATAACAAATCCCGCCGGAATAATATTAGAGTGCGAGGCCTCCCTGAGGCAACCCGGGACTCTGATCTTAAACCAGTGCTGCAAGCTTTTTTTACCCGAGTTCTGGGACGTCCACCCTCCCGAGAGGTTCAAATTTACAGAGCCTTTAGAACCTCCAAGCAGCCGGGGACTGTGTCTAGACCTAGAGATGTACTCTGCCAGTTGGTGGACGTGGATTTGAAAGACGCTATTATGGCCACGGCTAGAAATATGAGAAATCTGGAATTTGATGGGGCCCCTCTACAGTTGTATCAGGACTTATCATGGCATACTTTACAACAGCGCCGCTTACTTCTACCATTGCTGACCGTTTTGAGAGATAATCGTATCCAGTACAGGTGGGGTTTCCCCTTTAGTCTTTCAGTGCGTCATGAGGGGAAAACATTCACCCTGCGGTCTCCAGAGGACTTGACTCCCTTTTGCAGAGCCTTGGGGATAACACGCCCGGATCTTCCTGGGTGGGAGCAAGAGGATCCTTTGCGCCCCCGCTCGCCTCCCTGGCAACAAGTGGTCTATAGGAAAAGATCTAAAGGCACACATCGGGAGACAGCATCTTCACCTAATCGGCCTTCACCACCGCATCCTTAACATGATGGAGGACTGCCTAATGGAGCCCTCTGGCTGAGTTCATGGACTTGCTATTTGTTTTACATAAAGTGCTCCTTTTCCCCTGCCTGCTGTTGGCTGTGGCTTGGCGGGCTGAGATGGGGGATAATGTTGTTGTCTAACGCAGATGTTTGTTTCCTTATTGCTATAAGTCTAGGAATGACTTTAAAGATAATATCTTTGCTGTTCTACCTCACACCCTGGTTTAAGTATCACATATACCATGCTTGTTGTACTGCCGAAGCCCGAGATTGGCGCGACCCTGGGGGGCACTCATGGCTCCCCCTGGCTACTGCCGGGGGTGGTCTGACCTTCCCCCAGAGGCCTGTTACTACTGTTGGTCGGCGCCGCCCGACCACACGATGTTTCTTATGTGGATGTTGGCTCATTCTCTTTTGGCCCTCTGGGCCCACGGTCCCTCTGGGAGAGATTGTTCATCTGCTCAGCAATATTGTTCTCTGGTTCCACTTTGTCAGTGGCAGAGACTGGCAGATGTCAATCTCCCCCTACTCGCCGATAGGCGAGTGTTAACTCTCTGGTTTATGTTTTCTCTTTGGTTTATCATATTTTATGTTGTGGACAGGAGCATTTTGGTTGATCCCTGCCCCCCCTACCCCATTTTTGAAGGTGACACTAAGTTGGATTATGGCCAGTTTGGTACAATTTTTTGCAGGTCTAGCCTAGCCCATGCTCTTTTATGGGAGGATCTAATGGTAGCACCCCGTTCCCACTTTGACTGTGAGGATGACTAGGATATTGTCATATAACGTCAAGGGTTTGAACACTAACACAAAGCGAAAATTGGCTCTCAGGGAATTCAAACGCTTATCCCCAGATGTCATCTTCCTGCAGGAGACCCACTTTGACAGTACGGGCTCCCTTAATTTTGCCTCCAGATTTTACCCCCAATCATATATGGCTAACTCCCCATGCAAGAAAAAAGCCGGACTGGCGATCCTCTTGAAGGACTCTTTTAATTTTATCCTATCTAGTTCTGTACTGGATACAGAAGGGAGATATATTATACTGAATGGTACTGTACAAGGCATGTCTGTCACATTATGCAATGTCTATGTCCCTAATGTGGGTCAGATCCCATTTCTCAGTAAAGTGTTATCTAGAGTTGGAAAATTAGACCACACCTACTTGATACTGGGGGGAGACTTTAACTTGGTCTTCTCTCCTACTCGTGACAGGCTTACTTTACTCCAGTCCCAACCCTCAGTGCAGATGTCCCAGCAATCTAAGATTTTTAGGCAACTGATTAGAAAACACCAACTCGTTGATAATTGGCGAATTCATCATCCCACTGGAAGACAGTACTCCTTCTACTCTCCCCCACACGGGACTCATACCCGTATTGACCATATTTTCACTAATCTCCCCCTTCTGAGAAATAGTATTTCTGCAGAAATTCATCCTATCACTTGGTCGGATCACTCCCCCATTACTCTAGATATAACTCTTTCACATAGATCAGTGAGAAGATGTCATTGGAGATTGAATGAATTCTTAATTAAGAATCTGGATACTAAGCTCTCCTTAACGGAGAATTTGAAAAATTTCTTCAAGGAAAATGAAGGTACTGTTGCACATACATCTACGCTCTGGGAAGCATAAAACAGTACTTAGGGGACATTGCATAGCTCTGGGTACCCGCCTTAAGCGGGGCGCTAACTTACACCGCTCCATTACGGCGCAGGCTTTAAAATCTGTTGAGGCAAAATATGCGAAGAATCTGACCTTGAGTCTTCTGAGAGAAATAACTACCCTTAGAGCTAAATTGAGAGCGTTGGAATTGAGAAAGGTGGGGTGGCTGATGCAGCGAACTCGCCAACAATATTATTATAAAGGGAATAAAGCGGATACACTGCTGGCCCGCAAGCTGCAGGATATGCAGATGCATTCCTCCCCAGGGGCGATCAGGGATGAGAGTGGGGTGGTGCGGTATGACCCCTCCCACATTGCTTCCTGCTTTGAAGCCTATTATAAACGATTATACCAAACGGTCCATTTGACACAGGCTCCTCTGGGTGGATCTTTGCGACCGAAAATTGACACTTATCTAGAACGGGTGATCCTTCCTAGGATCGACCCGGAGGCCCTTACACTCCTCAATAATCCCATTTCTGAGGAAGAAATTGCGAATACTATTGCTAAGTTACCTTCCTCTAAGGCCCCAGGGCCGGATGGCCTGCCCTATCTATATTATAAAGCATTCCTACCGGAGTTGTCACCACATCTTTTAAAGTTATTCAATGATTTTTTGAAGGGCAAGCCCATTCCTCCCTCTATGTTGGGGTCACACATTACAGTGCTACCGAAACAGGGCAAGGATCCATTGGACTGTTCGAACTACAGACCGATAGCTCTTTTAAATTCAGACCTCAAAATTTTTACGAAAATTCTGGCTTCAAGATTGGCCCGCTTCCTCCCTACTCTCATCCACGGGGATCAGACAGGATTTATTCCATGTAGACGAGCAAGTGATAACACTAGGAGGGTGGTCAATATCATTGACATCATTAACAAACGGAAAGGCCCATCCGTGATACTAAGTCTGGACGCTGAAAAGGCATTTGATCGCCTCAGCTGGCCGTTCCTTTTTGCCACCCTAGACAGAATGGGCTTTTCAGGGCCCTTTGTCAAGGCGATTGAGTCGTTATATACGGCTCCTTCGGCCTCGGTCAAATTACCCCACGCCAGCTCGGGTTGGTTTCAGATTAAAAATGGAACAAGACAGGGGTGTCCACTGTCTCCTCTGCTTTTTGCAATGTGTATTGAACCCCTAGCGGCTTGTATCCGCTCCAATTTAAATATACACAGGATTCCTGTAAAGGGGAAGGAGTACAAACTTTCCCTATATGCTGATGATGTTCTGCTAACCTTATCTCAGCCAATTATATCGCTCCCTAATCTGTGGAGGGAGCTGGGGGTGTATGGTGAGGTCTTGGGTTTTAAAATCAACTCCTCGAAGACCGAGGCTCTGCCCCTTCATGTTCCCCCAATAGAATTACAGGCTCTACGGGACTCCTTTTCCTTTATTTGGCAGGAGTGCTCCCTTCACTATTTGGGAACGCATATTACCTCCTCATATTCTCACCTGTATTCCCACAACTTTCCTCCACTATTTCGGGAAGTGAACACTTTTTTACATAAATGGCGGAATCATCCATTGTCATTGCTGGGGAGGATAGCCTCGATTAAAATGATGCTTCTCCCTAAATTGTTGTACTTATTTGAGACATTGCCAGTAAGAGTACCACCCCGAGCATTGAAGAAGATCCAAATGGACTTTATGCGATTTATCTGGGCTTATAAGTGTCACAGAGTGTCTAGAATTCTTGTTTGTACACCTAGGGATAGTGGGGGCCTGGGTGCCCCTGACATTTATAAATATTATCTCGCAGCTCATCTCAGACACTTGCAATTATGGACCTCTCCGTACCCCCCAAGTGTCTGTGTTGAACTGGAACAAAAATGGCTGGCCCCCATACACCCCAATGTTCTGCTTTGGAGCTCTTCCTTCACTTGGTCGGATCCAGACTTAATGGCTCCTATGATTTTCATGAGAAACATATGGAGGACTTGTAAAACTAAGTATGGTCTCATATCTCCGGTCTCGAGACTAACCTCCATATTACTCACTCCACAAATCCCTGATAGTCTATCGGACTTTATGTCCGGTCCATGGAGGGCCAGAGGCCTTTATCAAACCAGGCATGTCCTGCACCCGACGGAAAGAAGGCTGCTCTCCTTTGCTGAACTGGGAGAAAAAGTAGATATGCCTCGTACCTCCTTTTATGCCTATCTACAGATACGGCATTACATCCTGTCTCTACAGCCCACGGGCACCTTTCAGGCCCTTACTGTTTTTGAGAGGCTTTGTATAGAGGGTCCTCATGTTAAAGGAGTAGTCTCCTCTATTTATCGCATCTTACATGCTTCCACACAGGGTACTACTCATAAATTTAATTACATGATCAAATGGGAGGAGGTTCTGGGACGCTCTCTATCTCCTGACGAATGGCTTGAGATCTGGGATGCGGCACACAGAAGTTCAATTTGCACTTTGTACAAAGAGAACTTGTATAAAATAATCCTCAGATGGTATCATACACCAACGGTGCTTCACCGCCTCTTCCCTAACGTAGATCCTGTCTGTTGGAGATGTGGCACTCACCAAGGTACTATAGAACATATATTTTGGTTTTGTCCCATTATTCAACAATATTGGTCACGTGTTAATGCTTTAATGTCCGAAGTGATTCAACAACCTATAACGTTATCACTTCTCACTCATCTATTGGGTCAACCATGCCTTACCCTTCCTAGGATCTCTCGCAAATAAGCAGTACCTCACGGCACTCCTTAGAGACACAGTGGCCAAGTTTGAGATGGTTTGGGAGGCGTGGGACCACTATTATGCTGGCTTACCCATTTGACCGCTCCTCCACCTGGTTTCTCTCCTGTTGAACAAGGTTTTAGGTCCTATATCTTTTTATACTCACCTGCTATTCTAGGAAGATTTGTGATATGCTCTGTTTGAGAACTGGTTGTTACTGTGTTTGAAACTAAAAACCATTGTTGCCTTCCCCCTTTGTGTTATTCTCCCCTTTTTCTTTTCTGTACCCTGTTGAAAACCTCTTAATAAAAATACAATTTAAAAAAAAAAAAATATCAAATAATAAGTAAACAAACTAGATCAAGCCAAAATGAATTTTGATCCTCTCTATCCAGTCGTCTTATGAATATGTGAGCAGCAGTTTCTCCTGGAAAGCAAGTAATATAAGACCTCTTCTTACTTTTTTATAGTGTACACTTGGCTGTATGCTAAAGCTGAACTACAAGCAGATACTAAAACCACACTACTTAATACAGTTGTGTAATATTTTGAGAGAAATATATTTCTAGATGCAAATAGTGTAAGTACATGAATGAATTATGATATGAGATTTTGCGTGAACGTCCATTAATCCCCTTTACTACAGCACTCCGAATGAAAGAGTGATCACTACTGACTGCTCAAGTATATTGCATGCACATAAGAAGACAATGATCATACTAAGCAGAGGAGAGAGCAGAGTGACCTAATAGGTACATTCCACTCTAAGCTGTGCTTATATCTAGCAAGGGCAGTAAAAGTATTTTTGTTGTGTCTATAACATATTATTATTTCCTCCACAGAGCCTGCTCACAGGCCTCATGTATTATTGTCCTGAAGACCACATAAATTACCCTGAGCTGTGTCTGCAAAAGGTTCGAGATTTAGGGGGAGCTGAAAAGGTGCAGTGGGACACATTTCTGAGTCGCACATTACCTCCTATCAATGGAGGCCAGGGAAAGAACAACACACACAAATCTGGTAAGCATTGGCAACATGACAATCCGTGCAGTGAAGTAACAAAAGTGACAGATGGGACAACTTATGATGGACCCATGGCCAGTATGGGGTATCTGCCACCATGGTTCAAGGACGACTTATGATGGACCTATGGCCAATATGGGGTACTTGTCACCATGATTTAAGGCTACCTGACTCTGTGTCCAATGTATTTATTGGGTGGGAAAGTTTTTCCATACTTCAAACTTTATCATGTTAATGGTGGTTATTACTAAATAAAAAAATACTCCAGGGTCTTCAAGTTCTCAATTAGGATAATAATAACTGTTTATAAAATGGCATGGTATTTGGTAGCTAAACATTATATGATTTATTCATGGTAGAAATACCATCTGCATGATAATACCTCCATAATTTGTAGTAGGGATTATTGAAAGCCAGGTCAGGCAGAATGGGGCCTTGGAAAGGTTGCAGATTTGTTCCCCATCTATTCATTTAACATTGATCAGGATTGCATTTGAATTGTTTGTACTAACATGTTCCTGTGAAACACTAACTGCCTACAAGTATCCTCTCTCTTGATATATTAGGTCATTTGTCCTAATTTCACAAATTTACTTGGTTGAAGCTCAACCCCCACTAGGTCCTGGCTTCCTAGATTGTCTTATAGATGATCTGGCCGTGGAAGTAGTTAATTACAGCAAAGCCTTCAGAATGGACAGATGTGGAGTATGTAATCTACCGCACAGCATACTGAATGTGGAAGTCTGTATGCCATAGTAAATGAAGTTGGAACCCTTCAACTTATTCACTATTTGGAAGGAGTACCTTAGCCCTATTTGGGAATTGTCATGTGACGAATGCTGATATCACGTCACACTTGTGGCTGGAGTTGATTAACACTGGACTCAGGGTCATATTAAATACAACTGGACCTCCACTAATAACCAGATATTCCATAAATCAACTTCCAGAGATTTCAAACCTCTATATACTGGTGTGGATGGATTATATCTATTACATATATTGATACTCCTTTGCAGTTATCCTTTAAACCTTTATTGAGGATGTTCTTCTGCCAACCCAGGGTTAATATTCATATTATAACCTTGACTCCTGTCAGCGATGGTATATATAGTATATACATATATAAACAGTATATATATACATGATGTAGTAACAAATTGGTCAGTATTTAACTCCTGAGGAAGCAGACCAGATCTGCAAAACATTTTGAGTTTTAAATATACTCTCCAACTTTTTGTTTCTCCAATATGGAGAGTGATCCTACCAAGAACTTACCAATACCAGTAGTCAATACATTTTGTATTTATAATACAATAGCATAAGATATCTGTTTAGTGCCTGTAAAGGGCTTTTGATTGGTATTATATCTATATTTGTCGAGTTATTGTGAAATATCATTGTTTTTTTTGGTTTAATAAAAAAAAAAAATGTTTTTATGATAATGTTGGATGTGGTACCTTGAAACCCCCTCTATTCAGTATGCTTTGTCCCTCTTGGAAGTCCCTTTCTTCCTAACAGGGAAGCATACCATTCCACATTTGAAAGTTTATATAGAAAGTTTATACACAAATTCAAAAGTGCTAATGGTATATTTAGGTTAAGGTAAGAATAACTTTTATATAACAATACTGTGACGATTAGCAGTATAATATATAATGTAGAGGACAAATGTGAAGTATGTATTGTGTTGCACAAAATACAAAACTGGAAAGCCTTGAGTATGTCACATCTAGCACAGTGCATTGGGATATTGTAACACACAGCATAGTCAGAAAAGGAACATTTTTGATCATGAAAGAAATTGAGAGCCCTGTCTCCAGCACAGGGGGATGTGGATTTATGGCCACAGCTGTCTAAATTTTACCACTAACTTATTATTTTTATTGTAATATGCAATAAATGTAATGCATTTTTTTTACAGAGGGGTCCCAACATATGTGTGGCTATGAGCGTCTTCCCCCTATCCAATCCCAGTTCTCCATCGACAGTGATTCTGAAATGACAGAATCTTCAGGACTTATTCAGGAATATGACGTGTTTGATCTAAACAGGCACAGACCTAAAATCATTTTTGTCATTGGTGAGTTGTACTGTTGAATTCAGAGGCAGTTTGGGCCTTGGCATCAATTGAATGATGTGAATGAAGCAGAGATACGTGGGCATTTCTAGTATGTTAACTGTATGCAGTCAGTTTGAACACTGGTGTTATCAATAGGTACACATTGCTAGTAACAAGGTGCTGGAATCGACGCTCAGTTGGTACTAAAGGGCTTAAAGTGTGACAAGAAAGTGTCCCCGGCACCATGACTCCACTATTATCAGCTTGCTGATGTCAAACCTTGACTCTACCATCCAAATGTTGCCACACAAATTAAGACTCATCAGACCAGGCAACATTTATTTCAATCTTCCCCTTTTATTTGAGCTACTGTTGCCTATCCATAAACTAAAACGTGCCTGGCCATTCTCCTGGCCCAGGGAACTTTTACGTACTTGATATTTACTGTGTTTTTTTACCTTTCTCTGTTAACCCTAGAGATAGTTGTACATGAAAATTCTAGAAGATCTGTTTCTGAAACCCTTAGACCACAATTCACAATTCACAAAAGTTCACAAGATCTTTACATCTATTCACATTACACTGTGTAGTCTTCTACTGGTATAAAGCATTACATGATATAAAGCAGAGTTGTCCAGAGTTGGACCACGTTGCACTAACTGTAGGAGAGGCATAAAGGGGCATGATCAAATAGAACCTAACCTTACTTATTGAACACATATCATGCATGTTGTTGTCACTAGTCCAGGGTTCTGATGTTGATTTATATTGTGACCTACCAGGAAATTTTCCATGATGCAGACTGCAATATACCGATGAACGTGTGACTTATGATTGGACATTTTTTGTATACTCCTTTCGACCTTTTGAAGTGTGTCTTCTCTGTAAAACATGTGGTCCAGGCAGTGGTAAAAGGACACAGAGTACAAAGATGGCATCTCATTTTGGCTTTGTCTGCATATCTGTGGGTGACATTCTGCGCAAACAGCTTATTCACCATGCGAGCAGTGACCGCAAGTGGGAGCTGATAGCTCAGATAATTTCTAAAGGAGAGCTTGCTCCTCAGGTGGGTGTTTACTATTTAACTTTTTAGGATATAACATCTCACATCTTGTCCTGAGATAAATATAGAAATAGAATTATATCATTAGGGTTTAAAAAAAAACTGCAATATTAACCTGATGCACTTGACTTTTGGGCTGTGTGCTAGCTCCTGGCTCCAGTAAAATATGTAATTCAGAACCTTAAAAAAAGGTTTGCCTTGGCCAGAAAAGTTTGCACAATACAGGGGCAAATGTGGTAATCTTCAAACCAAATGTTCCATCCTATCTGAAGTGTATACTACAATTAGGAGTATGCTTTTTTAACATATAGCAATCCTGGTTTCTAAGCCCACCGCTATGTTTAGACCAGCGGTGTGGTTGCAGTGCTGTTACCACTTCCTCACACCCCTAAACCCGTTCCTCAGGTAAAGCGCCCATAGACGTCTAGAATAAATAGAGGTGGCATCGGAGTGCTTTGCTCCTGTCGGTTGAAAAATAGGTAAACACTGGTTCTTTAGGAATGTGAAAGGCAAGGTGCCAAGAGCAACACAGGAACACTTGTTCCCACTGCCAGTTCAAACAAAGCCTTTAACTTTGCATATACCCTAAAAGCATCTAATATACCTATCTGAAAACATCTTTTTATTATATATTAATTTTCTGCACAGCTGAACTTGTGCTGGTGGGAAGGAAACATCACTCAGACACTCAAGGCTTTTTTGCTTTGCACAGTGATGTCAATGTAACACTTGGAATATGCTTAGAAGATGGGACAGTATATTGATGATCAAGAGGGTAGAGGAAAGTGAGGATACTGACCTGGCTGTGCTGTTTGGCACAGGTGTCTGTACCACAAGGCTGGGTAAACAGATACTATAAATCCTTTGAAGAAGGATTGATAAATCAATGTATCAATATATATTTATTGCAATGTGGTATCCAGCTTTTTGCTGAATATTAGCTTCAGATATAAAATTGCTTAACACCGTGAACATCCTAGAAAGACAGGAATAGAAATGAATGCATCTGAACCAGCCAATATTCATAAATAATCAACTTAGTGACTCCTAACACAATTTATATTTTTTAATTTTTATACAGGAAACCACAATTGAGGAGCTGAAACAGCAGTTTATCAATCAACAAGATGCTCTTGGATTTGTAGTTGATGGCTTTCCCAGGGACATTGGGCAAGCATTCACATTTGAAGAACAGGTACACATAACTCATCCAGGTCTTAGTCCTCTTTTACCACCTTACATGTCAAGTGATGTATGGTGTCCAAGCTGCTACAAAAAGCCTTAGGTCCTAGACAGTTCTGTGTTCTGGTCATGTGATCACTGTGGTCCTTTGGATGTAGTGATCACACGTAAAGTCTAAACGGGAACCTGTAGTAAGAGAATGTTGGGCTTTATTCTAATCTGAGGCTTTCAGCAATTTCAGAACCGGGCTCTATAGAAAGTGCAGAGCTTGCCCTTCTTAAATGAATACTAGTTCCATCCTGTCAGGCTCATTCAGTGGCTTTATTTTGGTCTAAATATTGATTATAGCAAGTGTTGGGACCAGCAATGATATTCCCCAGGGAATATTAGGGCAAGCAATATCTGCCACCTTAATAACTTCCTTTCACCAGCATTAGTGTTCAATAGTTTAAGATACATGAGCTCAGCGAACCACTCTAGCAGTTGCATTTCCCTCACACTCTTACTAAAACTATAGTTATCCTTTGGAAAGGAGATCACTTCGTCCATTAGTGCACAACAGCACAGGTATGTAGTGTGCTGTATCACTTAGCATTTCTGGTACTTTCCTTTTGCTAACATCAGGTGCCAATGGAGAATTGGGCCCACTGTGTAATGTGTAAATAGGCAAGGCAAGGGGGGTGGAGGGGATTTTTCTACACACTAGTCACACCACTGACCCCATCCTTAACACACCATTGGCCCTAAGTGCTAGGCAATTTTGCGGTAGGAATTCTGGATAAAAGGTACGTTTTTCAGGGTATTGATTAGGTACAACTACCATGTCTTTATGTTTTGATTTAAAGGACAAACTTCACTTTTTGATATGTCATCACAAATCCCAAACGGAGGTTTTTCTTCATGTCACAGGACAACAAAAGTTTGCACTGAAGCCATTAGGATCAACTCTCATGGTGCAGCCTACAACCTCTAATTTTAGGTTTGGTGAGAAATGAGACATGCAGATACTTTGTGTTATGTAAAATCTTTGTTGTATTTCACACTTGTTCAGTAAAGAGTTATTTTGGTTTCCTTTTATTCCACCCACCATAGGCTGTCTGGGTTTATTTTATTTATTTATTTACAAAAAACAACACCTGAGCAAAAATGGTATTCCTTGCAGATTGGGGCTCCAGACCTGGTGATCTTCTTGGTGTGTTCCAGCCAGCGTCTACGACAGCGTTTGGAGAAGCGTTCTGCACAGCAGGGGCAACCAGATGATAACGCCCATGCCATAGACCGACGACTGGAGACTTTTAAACGGAATCTTCCTCTGATTGTCAAATATTACCAGGGGAAAGGACTGATAGCCAGGGTGGGTGTCTGAAAAATGAACTCCTGCAGATATCATGTATCTTGAAAAGTACGCCATATTTTTCCTGCTGTGCAGCAACACATAAAACCTGAGGGTAACACATAAAACCTGAATATACAATATTAGTAGGTATTCTTTAAATTTATCAGCTACCAATCAAATTACCTACCTGAACAATCCATTTAACTTGCATCCAGTCAGGTGGGGTCCCTGTACTATATAGTTTAGACTGCAAAGTGTATCTAAATCCCAAAACAAGGTATGTAATTTTTTGCAGCTTACTAGGCTGTAGATGGGGTGGCTACATTAGTTTTTTTTTATATATAGTTTTTTTTCCCAATTTTTTTGAATCTTGAGTAACACATTTCTTGTCCTTGGGTGACTACGCTCACACATTGTATTGTATCTATAGGTGAGTGGAACATAAGGTGTGTTATTTCTACAGAATTGCATGCATGCTGTTAATTGCCTGGATGTCATGCTGATGCTCTGCTTTCATTTATTTGAGTCAGTAACCCAGAACAAATATGGGCTTGTGACTTTTCTCTGACTTTCAGACCCAATATTTCTTGTATGTTGTAAGGCCCTGGTCGGCACCAGTCCTCACCAGACACTAGTCCCCCAATCTAACACCGCAGTCCTCACCCATAGCAAGCCCCCGCTCAGCCTCGGGAGACTGGTTGCGTCTTTCAGCACTCGATTGCCCCCAGGACTTGCTGAGCAAGGGATGTTGTCAGGGAAGAGGCTGGCAGCAAACCAGGAGCCCACAGATAATGTAGTACCAAGATTCCACAGAGCCAAGTCCAGAATACAGAGCAGAGGTCATACACTCAATATTCGTCCACCAATTGAAGTACACAAGGGAAAAACATAAGCAGAGTCTGGGTCACAGGCAAAGGTCGGTCCTGGCAGCAAAAACTCACAACATCAGAAACAGGCGGGGTCAGCAACAATAAATCAGACGAAAACACACTCCAACACTGTTTAGCCCAGCTATGCGCTACAACAGGCACTGGTGACTGGGAGCAGAGAGGCTTTAAAATCCCCGCAGCCAATAGTAGTGCAGGACTGAGTCAGGAGCTGATCAGCCTCTAGAAGCTGATCAGCCCCTTGAGCTATGCGCAGCCTAACAATGGATGCTGGGGATGCCAAAATACATCAGGTTGCGCAACTAAAGGGAAGCAGAGGCGGCTGCTATCTTAGTTCACCTGGCTGCTGCAAATGACATTGCTGGACTGAACAAACAGGATTTTACACTGTGATGGTGCACAGCGCCGGTGCACGGAGTTGCTGGACAGATGAGCATTTCCTAACACGTCAGGTCTTTGTTTGGAGAATATTGCTGATTGTATGACCCCTGTTTTTGGTTCTCATCTTCTAGTTTGATGCAGACAGAGAGGAGGATTGTATCTTCCAAGACATTTCTTGTGCTGTACAAGGACTTCTTTTCCCTGATGGTCTTGGAGTAGAAGGCGAGTACATTGCTCATGTTCACATATGCTTACAAATGATTGTCTGTCCTTCAGTGGTATTACACTTTTTCTTATTTTGAATTTAGAATTCTGCCCCCCCCGAATTTCCGGGCCTCTTTTACAGAAGAGCCCATAACACCAAAAGAGTCCGAGCCCAAGGAGCAGGTAACTGCATTTCAAACTTTTTTAATCGGTCAAAGCTGAATTCCTAGATAACCTGAATTTGACCTGGTATCTGCCTCCTACAGTACATATATAGCAGAGCTCAAGTTGGGGAGAAGCAGCTAAACTAGTTGCAATCTAGTGAGGATCATATTAATAGATGGAAAGAGCATTGACAAAGAGGGAAGCATATCAGTGTCCTGCTTCTCATTTACCTGCCTAGTAATTTACTGGGTGGAGAGCCAAGACCATAAATGTTACTGATCTGCAAAAGATTAAATTTAGCTGTGGAGTCATTGTGTAGTAGAGCTGTATGAATTTAAAGAATGGATACAGAAAAATACAAATTCTTTGAAAGATAAAACAACTCATTTATATATAGTATGTTATCTCTTTGCCTGGATGGCTCTATGGTGGAATTGCTTTTTGGATAGAAGATGATTACAAAACTGCCAACATTCCCTTGGTTCAGTTCTTTTAGAGGCAAAAAGGCAAAAAAACTGTTGTATGTTAACTGAAGTCAGCTTATTTGTTGATGGAAGCAGCTATGTACTGTAGTGTTGTTGTGTGAATTTGGGTCGTCGTAATTTTCGACCCGAATATGGTCGTTCGAATTCGGGTTGACCCGACCCCAATTTTGTTGGATTCAAAGCCCCAAATTTGTGCCTCTCACAATGCCTAGGGACCTCTCCCATGATGCCTAGGACCCTCCAACAACAGCAGGAATGCTCTGCTCCATGTCTGTTGTAGCAGGCAGCCGATTGGCTGTCTGTCACTGCATGCCACTCAGGCAGCCATTGGCCTACATAAGGCCAGGGCGTGCCTGCATTTACCACTCCTGACTCTGATTTGGTAGCATAACAACCTTTCTGTGCTGCTTGGCTTGCTTTGTCAAAGTAAAAAAATGCTTTACTTAGTTAGACTTAGTTGTGTCACACTCACACTATAAGTCAGATAGATTGTTTGATTGTACTGTATTGGTGCAGTCCTGAAATCTACTGTACTCAGATAGGTAGAGTGTTTCACTGTTAGATAGATAGATAGATAGATAGATAGATAGATAGATAGATAGATAGTCAGTGTGTTACATATACGCAGCCAGAGGCAGGGTCCCCTCCCTGACTGCGTGCACAGTATCACACTTGTACTAAGAGACAGACACACAGAGACAGTATATACTGCAGTATATAGTTTGTATACTGTGCTGCATATTACAAGTGTCACCACTGAAGGAAAGCTCTGCATACAACACACACAGCGCACTTGCATTTTTAGTGTCAACTAGAGATGAGTCAATCGAAGCTGACGAAGTGGAATTCGATCTGAATTTCAGTAAAAATTTGATTCGCAACGAATGCAAATTTCCTCGCGCTTCGTGTTAACGAATCGCAATTTTTCCTAAAATGGCGGCTACGTGTGTGAGGAGATAGGGCAAGGAACTCTGGGAAGGTGGAATGACCCATAATGCCATGCATGCAGCCAATCAGCAGCCAGCCAGCCTTTTGATGTCACAGCCCTATAAATGGCCCCAGCCATCTTGGATTAAGACATTTTACAGCGTTCCAAGTGCAGGGAGAGACGTCTGCAGGTGCTAGGGAGAGTGATAGCCAAAACCTCATTGTGAGAAAAAAAATTTAAAAAAACGATTTATAAGTGCAGGGAAAGGATAGGGAGGAATCATTTCACAGCATCTTAGTGCAAGGAGAGACGTCAGAAGGCGATTTACAAGTGCAGGGAAAGATTATTTGGGGATCCAAATAGCCATTATACAGCTCTGTCATTCCAGGAGATTGTTCTCGTTATTCGGGTCCAAGTGCTATGTTGAAAAGCCTTTAGTGGCTTATATCTATGGAAAAAGAAAAATATATAGGCATTTCACTTCTGCAGTTATATGTGGTGAAAGCGTTTAGTGGTCTATTTCAGTACAAAAAAAATATATACGCAGTTCAATGTTGCAGTTATTTGTGGTAAAAGCGTTTAGTGGCCTATTTCTGTACAAAAAGATAAATATGTTTGTCGCTTTTAGGGATGTTTTAATTTGCTTTTAATTTATTTAGTTCAGCTAAAAGTATTTCAGACAGAGAAGTGCCAGGCCATGCTCAGAGGACTGGCAGAGGCCTAAATGTTTCAGCAGGAGTCACAGCGAGAGTCCTGAGCTCCCGGTGTCATCTAGCGGTTGTGTCTTGACCAGCAACCCAACGGTTCTTGATTGGTTAACTTGGTCATCCACCTTATCCCAAGTGACATCAGACACCCCCAGCCAACAGTCAGTGGGTTCGTCAGACACAACCCTAAGTTGGCATGGCCCGGGAGCAGGCCCTGTGCCCTCACCTGTCCTCAACCTGCCTCTGTCCTTTGCTGTTCCCTCAGCCACAGAAGTTTTGTATGCTGTGGGCTGAGCTCCACTATACAGCGAAGACGAGATAGTAGAGGACAGTCAGCAGCTACTGCCCAGCCAAGATCTGGAGGAGACTCCAGCCGCTTCCTGTGCTAGGCGGCAAATGGTGATAAGGGGAGTGGCGTGGGAGGTGGTGTTGCGAGGGGTCAGGCTCCTGACCCAGAGACCGTTGAGGAGGACATCAGTGACACGCAGACACTACTCGATGATGATTAAGCCGATCGCACTTGGGAGCCGGGTGAAGAAGGGGCTTAATCATCATCAGGAGAAGAGGGTGGCAGCTTGCCCGTGAGGCAGCGGCTGAGCCAGCAAGGTGGTACCATGGCTGGCAGTCAGCAGGGTAGGGAGGTCGTGAAGACCCTGGGGTAGACCACCTGCTTCGTAGCAGCCTACCTGCCCGGGAAGTAGTGGTGCAGGGGATTTCCACTCACCAATGCCTGATGTATCTGATTAGATGATCCATGCCGCCTCACCCAAACCTTGACAAAAGAGACCGGTTGCTTCTGGCTACCTGCCTTAGCTACTACTCTGATGCTGCCACCCCCTGATGCCACACATCAGATGCCAAGTGCTCATTCTTTCACCCACCTTCATCAGCGGTTACTGGTATTACCACCCACCGCCCCACTCTGTCATTGGGTCACTCTGTGGTCTCCTGATGCTGCTGCTGCCATCTCCACACTATGTCACCTTGCCACTCTGTGGTAAACTCCTGATGCTGCTGCCGCCGCCACCTCTAGACTCTGTCATTGTGCCACTCTGTAGCTTCCTGATGCTGTCGCCAACTCCAGACTCTGTCAACTCCAGACTCTCATCAATGATTTCTTGATGATCCAAGCGATAGGAGTACTTCCATGTGTAACTTCGATGTCAGCCAGTGGCAGCTCATGCGTGACACCCGCCGTTTGCTCAGGCCCTTTGGGGAGGCCACATTATTTGTCAGTCACCAGGACTACGGGATGAGCAACATCATTCCACTGCTTCATGTCCTGGAATGTCCTGCTTCATGTCTATGGTCTCCTCCTGATGCTGCTGCTGCCGCCACCTCTAGACTCTGTCATTGTGCCACTCTGTAGCCTTCTGATGCTGCCGTCAACTCCACACTCTGTCATTGTGCCACTCTGTGGCCTCCGCCTGATGCTGCCACCTCCACACTCAGTGATTGTGCCACTCTGTGGCCTCCGCCTGATGCTGCCACCTCCACACTCAGTGATTGTGCCACTCTGCAGCCTCCTGATTCTGCTACCACCTCCACACTCTGTCATTGTGCCACTCTGTGGCCTCCGCCTGATGCTGCTGCTGCCGCCACCTCCACACTATGCCATTGTGCCACTCTGTGGCCTCTTGATGCTGCCGCCACCTCCACACTATGTCATTGTGCCACAGTATTATTTCACTACCACAACAGACTCCCTATGCGTGTTAATCCAAGGCACAGTGTTCTACACCACTAGGCAGGCCTTAAATAGAGGTTTTTTAACGCGATTCGCCGCAAGTAAATTTGGATCGAAGCAAATCTTTTCAAAAAAATAGGCGAACTGGCGGAATCAAATTTTTTAAAAAAAAATTTGCTCATCTCTAGTGTCCACCCCCCCCCAATTAAAAAAATCCACTTACTGTACAAATTTCCATTTTGTGAAGCATATTAGCTACAAAGTATTTTGCAGGGTGTCAAGCCACACAAACAATTTCAACAACGTCTGGCCAAAGAGGAAGGGCAGCTTTGGCAGGGGTGGCAAGCAAAGCAGTATGAGTTTGTTTTTAGCTGCAGACCCAAGTGATTGTCAAGTGATTGTACCCCCTCTTCATCGCAGTCCCAGAGACAGGCCTAACAGGTGTCCCAAACAGTTCATGATACACCTGTTCCTCCTAGTTCTTCATCAGGGACTGGAAAGTCGTGTACAGCAGTATGTAGAGGAGTTGGTGAGGGGGAGCTATAAGTTGTTTCAGTCATCTGACCAAGAGAGTTAGTTCAAAGGCTTTCCCCCCACTTACATTTCACCTGAACACTCTGAGCCAGACGAGCCAATTCAAACTGGCTCCAAAAGGCCGCTGCTTCCTTTCGGCACATACAGGGAAACTGTCTCTTCTGATTATGATGATGTCCCTGATCCGACATGGGCCGAACAAGGATATCATCATCAAGGAGAAGAGGAGGAGGAGGAGAAGGAAGAAGAGGAGGAGGAGGTTGCAGAGCGCCCTCAAAGGGGGAGAGGGAGGAGGAGGGTAAAAGCTGTCCATACTCTGCAGTCTTCACATACCAGTGAGGCAAGTCATAGTTGTCCATCGTCGAAAGCTGTTACCACAGCTATGCCTCAACAACCGTGGATTGCCACCACGAGTACCAGCTCCAGAGCACCTTTCGGCCCAGTTAGATGTTCGCCCGTGTGGGCATTTTAATGTCCATAGTGATGACAACACTATGGTTATTTGCAAACTGTGTGCTCAACACTTGAAACGAGGCAAAAACACAAACAAACTTGGAACAAGTTGCATGAGCACACATTTAAAAAGCCACCACCCGGTAACCTGGCGGGAACATCTGGTCACAGCACAGAGCTCAGAGCTCTGTGTGACCACCTCCACCCAAACTACTTGATCTTCCTCCACTGCCTTTCCTCCTTCTGCCACCAAAGTTACCCGTGCTGCTGCCAGCAATTTGAGTGGGGCATGTAGCTGAGCATTACATTTTTTAGGCTCCTCCAGCGGTGAGCTGGAGCTCCAACGCAGATCGGCTATTGTTTGTCTCATTGCTAGCAGTCAAGACCAGGCATCATTGCCATCCCCCACACCTTCTACCCCAACCAATCTTTCTGTGGTTAGCATTAGCAGCATTCAACCTTCCATCCCCCAGATGCTGGGGCGCAAGAGGAAATATGGCCCAAATGACCCCAAAACAAAGCTAATCAATGTGGCAATTGCACAGTTGATTGCGTTAGAGCTCCTCCCTTACGGGCTAGTGGAATCCAATGTGTTCCGTTACGCATTCCTCTGCCGAACCCACAGTACAGTATGCCTAAGCGACAGTAGTTCGGACAGCAGAAAATTGTGTTCCTGCTTTGAAGTAACACGTGCAGAGCAACGTGTCCATGGCCCTTCAGCACTCAGTTTCTGGCAAGGTGCACCTGACAACCGACAGTTGGTCGAGCAAGCATGGAGTGGGAAGATATATTTCCTATACAGCTCACTGGGTAACTTTGGTTTCAGCAGGGGAAGATGCAGCTGCAGCAAGGCCTACATACCTACCTCCGCCCAGAGCACATCGCCATGCAATCTCCTCCTCAATCTCCACTTCCACCTCCTTCTTTGACTCTTGTGCCTCAACCTCTTCCTCCAGGGACACTTTGCCGTGGAGACCCAGCACCTCCCATTCGGCAGCATCTGTTCACCGCCAACAACAACTCAATTCAGACGTTGCCACGCAGTCCTGAGGTTGCGAAGCCTGGGTTCCCTCAGCCACATAGGCGTAGCCATTTCAAGTGCCTTTCGGGAGCAGGAGGACATATGGCTAACTCCCAACAGGCTCCAGCCAGGCAAGGTTGTGTGTGACAACGGGGTCAATCTGCTGGCAGCCCTGCGTTGGAATTACCCAGGCCTCCACCCGCTGTTGCTGAAGGCCAGAAAGTTGTCAGCGCATTTCTGCCCGTCGTACACAGCCAGTGCCAGATTGGTGGATTTACAGCGAAATTTCACCTTGCCAGTGCACCGGTTAATTTGTGATGTGGCCACATGTTGGAATTCCACCTTTTACATGCTTCAGCGGCTGGCTGAACAACAGAAAGCGGTGGTGGATTATGTGGCAGAGTCTGTTCGTTTCAGACATATACCTACACTACCTTTCGGAGTAGCTGCAAATTGAGGACTTGTGCACTGTATTGTCACCTTTTGAAGAGGCGACCAGGATGATCAGCAGGGATCAGGCCTGTGTCAGTGACACCATCCCCATCATATGCCTGCTGGAACAGATGATGGTGTATCTCGGACACAACACAGAGCAGACGCTGCATCAAGAGATAGAGTTTCAAACATGCGTGCCTACTAGGCTACCGAAAACCAGGAAGATGAGGAGGTGGAAGAGGATGAGGAGGACATTTCAGGCATGGGAAAAGGGGAGGAAGGAGCAGAGGAAGATATTGAGGGTACATGGCATCCATCCACCCAAACACAAGGCGGCATGTTCCGTGGATGGCAAGACCAGGCGGAGGAAGAGGACGACCCTGTGCTGCTGTTAAACCCACAGGAGTGTGGCTCCAGAATTACCTCAGCTGTGGGTAGTTTGAGCCCCATGACAGCCTTCATGCAGGAGTGCATAGCCAAAGATCCGCGCATACAACACATAAAAACAAAGACTGACGACTATTAGATTGCTACATTACTGGATCCATGTTTCAAGCCTGAGATACAACAACTCATCTTACCCAAATACAGGGGACCTAAAATGCAGCACTACCAAGAAGTGCTTGTAAGGGACTTGGGCTCAGCCTTTCCGGCTGCCAGCAGCGGTGGCAGCAGCGGCGGCAGCAGCAGCGGTGTTGGCAGCGATCCCTATAGCAGTTTCACCAGCCATGGGAGCCAAACAACTTGCTTAAGCGGCATGGGTGGCAGCAGCGGTAGAGGTCATTCTAGCCAAACTATGCAGCCTTTTTTTTAGCGGAAGCAAGCTGCCAGTCGTGCAGCAATTGCCAATGACAGCGCTACTCAGTCATGGTGCAGTAATACCTGAGCTCTACATGGGACATCTGCAACCTGCAAAGCCAGGACCCACTGAGCTACTGGGTATCCAAGCTTGAGCAGTTGGCAGAACATGCCTTTCAGATCCTTGCCTACCCAGCCGCAAGTGTGTTTTCTGAAAGAGCGTTCAGTGCAGTTGGAGGCGTAGTGAGTGACAAGCGGATTCGGCTCTCCCGTGAAAATGTCGACCGAATCACTTTTATTAAAATGAATAAGGCTTGGATCGGCAATGACTTCAACACCCCCTCTGCAGAGTGAACTGATTAGTCGTCAACTGCTGCACGGCCTCCTGACACCTTGATGGGAAGTTCACAGCCTTCTGCATCTTCTTCTACTCCTCCCCCTTGTGGCCCTCTACCTCTGCTCTGTCTCTGAAGCCTAAATTTGCAATGTAGCTGTTTAACTGGCTTATTTTTTTTAGGGAGCAGCTCCCTCAGGTCCCTCTGCCTCTATCTACTTTGAGGCCTTGTAACGGAGCTGTGACTCGTAATTAAATATTTGTGTTTTTGTGGAGATATACATACATTTTTCTGTCCTTTTGGATAGATAGCAAGTGGTATCAAAGATAAATATCTGTATTTTTTTTCACAGAAATACAAAAAATGTTTCTGTTTTTTTTGATAGATTGCAAGAGGTATCATAATTTAATATCTTTATTTTTTGGAGAGAAATACAGACATTTCTATGGCTTTTTTTGATAGATTGCAAGTGGTATCAGAATTAAATATCTGTATTTTTTATTTTCAGGAAAAAAATCAAGAAAATTTTATGGGTTTTTGGATAGATACTAAGTGCTTTATGGATAAATATGGAAATTTTCCTGGCTTTTGTGATAGATTGCAATATGTATCATAATTTAAGATACCTCTTGCAATTTATCACAAAAAACATAAAAACTTCTGTATTTATAGATAAAAAATACAGATATTTTATTATGATAACACTTGGTATCTATCCTAAACCCATAAAAATTTTGGTATTTCTCTCCAAAAAAATACAGATATTTCATTCTGATCCTACTTTGCTATATATCTCCAAAGCCATAAAAATGTCTGTATTTATCCCCCAAAAATCTAGATATTTAATTCTGATAGCACTTGGTATCAAGCCAAAAGACCATAAAAAACTCTATATTTCTCTCCATAAAATACAGATATTTAGTTCTGATCCCACTTTGCTATATATCCCTAAAGCCATAAAAATTTATGTAGTTCTCTCCAAACAATACAGATAATTAATTCTGATAGCACTTGGTATCTATCCAAAAGGCCATAAAAAATATATATTTTTCTCCAAAAAATACAGATATTTTATTCTGATATCACTTGGTATGTATCCTAAAACCCATAAAAAATGTATGTATGTATCTGAAACAAATACAGATATTTACCTGTGATAGCACAAAATGTATGTATTTCCCCGCGGATTCCACCAAGTCCGTTCCCTTTTATGTGGTTTCACTAGATAGTAGGTGTGGAAAGTGTGAATTTCGTTCATCCATTCATATCTCAAATAGCTACAGCTTCTAGACTGTCCATAGAGGTGATGGCCTCAACCTCTAATGCGGTCCTTGCTCCATCACAGGGCCCACCGCCTCCTCCTCCTGCTGTTACTGCTGCCGCCTTCCCAGTACCCATTTCTATATGCAAGATACTAATGCTGTCCACGCTCCGTCTCAGAGCCCACCGACTGCTTCTGCTGTAACTGATGCTGCCTGCCCAGTACCTAACTCTAGATGCAAGATACTAATGCCGTCCACACTCCATCTCAGAGCCCACTGCCTCCTCCTCCTGCTGTAACTGATGCTGCTGCCTGCCCAGTACCTAACTCTAGATGCAAGATTCTAATGCCGTCCACATTCGTCTCAGAGCCCACCGCCTCCTGCTGTAACTGATGCTGGCACCTGCCCAGTACCATACTCTGGATGCAAGATACTAATGCCGTCCACGCACCGTCTCAGTGCCCACCGCCTCCTCCTCCTCCTGCTGTAACTGATGCTGCCGCCTGCCCAGTACCCGACTCTAGATGCAAGATACTAATGCCGTCCACACTTCGTCCCAGAGTCCACCGCCTCCTCCTCCTGCTGTTACTGCTTCTGGCTGCCCAGTACCCAGCTATAGATGCTGCCACTTACAAATGCTGTCCACACTCTGTCTCAGGGCCTAACGCCTCCTCTTCATGCTGTTCTTACTGCTGCCTGCACAGTATCCAATACCCAGCTGTAGATGCCAGTTAACAATGCCGTCCATGCTGCAATTTACAAAGTTACAGCTAGCAGATAGGAAAAGGCAGTTCCCTACACAGCAATGTCTCCTCCAGTAGCTACAGCTTCTACACTGTCCATGAAGGTGATGGCCTCAATCTTTAATGCCGTCCTTGATCCGTCTCAGGGCTTACCTCCTCCTCCTCATGCTGGTGCTGCTGCTGCCTGCCCAGTACCCAGCTCTAGATTCCGGTTACAAATCCTGCCCAACACTCCGTCTCAGGGCCCACCACCTCTTCCTCCTGCTGTTACTGCTGCTGCCTGTCCAGTACCCAGCTATAGATGCTGCCACTTACAAATGCTGTCCACACTCCAACTCAGGGCTTAACACCTCCTCCTCATGCTGTTACTGCTGTGCTTGCCTAGTACCCTGCTCTAGATGCCGGTTACAAATCCTGCCCAACACTCCGTCTCAGGGCCCACCACCTCTTCCTTCTGCTTTTACTGCTGCTGCCTGTCCAGTACCCAGCTACAAATGCTGTCCACACTCCAACTCAGGGCTTAACGCCTCCTCCTCATGCTGTTACTGCTCCCGCCTGACCAGTACCCAGTACCCAGCTGTAGATGCCAGTTAACAATGCTGTACATGCCACATTTTACAAAGTTACAGCTAGCAGATAGGAAAAGGCAGTCCCCTACACAGCAATGTCTCCAGTAGCTACAGCTTCTACACTGTCCATATAGGTGATGGCCTTAACCACTAATGCTGTCCTTGCTCTCTCTCGGGGCCCACCGCCTCCTCACAGTACCCAGCTAGATGCCGGTTAACAATGCCATCCACACTTCTCAGGGCCCACCGCCTCCTCCTTCTGCTGTTACTGATGCTGCTGCCTGCCCAGTACCCAACTCTAGATGCCAGATACTAATGCCCTCCACACTTTGTCTCAGAGCTCACCACCTTTTCCTCCTGCTGTTACTGCTGCTGCCTGCCCAGTACTCAGCTGTAGATGCCAGTTAACAATGTTGTCCATGCCGCATTTTACAAAGTTACAGCTAGCAGATTTGAAAAGGCAGTCCCCTACACAGCAATGTCTCCAGTATCTACGGCTTCTACACTGTCCACTGCTTTCTCTCAGGGGCCACCGCCTCCTCCTCCCAGTACCCAGCTTTAGATACCAGTTACCAATGCCATCCACACTTCTCATGGCCCACCGCCTACTCTTCCTGCTCTTACTGCTGCCGCATGACCACTGCTCAGTACCCGGTTCTAGATGCCAGACTAGACTCATACTGTTACTGCTGCCGCCTTCCCAGTATCCAGCTCTAGATGCCAGTTACCAATGCTGTCCACGATCCGTCTCAGGGCCCCCCGCGTCCTCCTCCTGCTGTTGCTGCTGCCACCTGTCAGTACTCCATTCCTAAAAATGGCATTACAGACATCTAGGTGGAATTGATGATGCACTACACCCAACTCTAAATGCCAGTTACCAATGCGGTCCCCGCTCCGTCTCAGTGCCCACTGCCTCCTTCTCCTCCTGCTGCTGCCACCTGTCAGTTGTAACTTATAACAGAGTTGTGTAGCTGGCTAATTTTTTGACTGAAAGACCCCCCTTCGGGGACCTCTCTGTCTGTACTCTGAAGCCTGTGTATGGCTTGTAACGGAGCAGTGAAACCTGGTGGCTAATTTTTAGACTAGAGGAACCCCCTCGTGGCCCTCTCTGCCTCTACTCAGGGGCCGGTATAAAATCCGGCATGTTCCCTTACCCGCCCCATAAAATGGCTTTGCCAGCAACATAAAAAAGCCTTATTTTCTTTTTTACTTGTACAGTGTTGTGCAGAGCTGGGGGAGTCTTGACATCTTTTTAAATGTATTTATAGGCTGTAGAAGCTCGACGTTCGACGTTCAAATTCGACGTTCGTTCACCCGAATAATTTTGCACTATTTGACCAAATAGCGGTCGATACTGTAGCGGTACTGTAACAGGGTCACAAGAACACTGCGTTAGTGCCTAACATTGCATTAGTTAAAAGTTTATAATGTAAAAATGTAGTGTCAAGGATTTTACGTTAATTGTGCAAAACTTTTTTTATTTGTGATATCAAAAGCGCAGAATTTATGTGGAACGTACATAGCTTTATTTTGGTGGCATTGTCTTTCAATAAAAGTGATACCATCTGTCAAACTGAGAGCAGGTCTTAGCAACTACACCTGTGAGTGTGTGCTGAGCTTGGTAGGGTTTGTAGGATATACAAGGTATGAGCCATGGCATTAGGAAAAAAAGCTTGGGGCTTTGACTTGTTCACTTGTCCAGTGGACAAAGTGTGCTGCTGCATGAGGGCCCCGGACCCTCCTCGGCCAACAAGGGGGCCCAAGTCAGTTCGGCAGGGGAGCTGTATATTTTCAGTTCTGCACAGGGGTCCACTGTTGGTTATGTACCTCAATGATCACTTTATGAATGAATTGGAAAAAATAAGTGATGGCAAAAAAAACATTGGTTTCAACCAACCATTATGATATTATTATCATTATTATTACGATATTATTTGTTTTGTGGTTTGTGTGCATGGTGACATAGAAGAGGTCTGTTCATTACCTACAAGCTTTGTGCTAAAAGGTGTCATATTAAATGGGCAGTGTGAGTGAAGTAATTGGTAAATATCTGAACCCCCACTTGTGCGCCTAATTTTTACGTCTCCAAATGTGTAGAATAGTATGTAGAAACAGGTTCAGGATCAATATTTTGCAATCGATTCAGTATGTTTACCCATTGCTGTTTGCAATTTTAAAATAACATTTTACCAGTGGCTACAGAGATTTCCAAACTATATAAATAAATTATTCATAAACAATGCAAACATTTTTATTTTTATTGTTAAAAATACTACATTGAAGGAGGAAATTCCGGGGGCAGAGCTTGAAGGGCAGCCGCGTTTTACCACGGCCCCCTGAGCTCGGCTTTTTTTCATCCACTGGCATCCTGCTGATCTACCTAGATGGTGGGGGCCGTTGCAGGGAGCAGTCCAGTCGCGTGAGAGCCCTAACCCAGTGGCTCTCAGGCTGCACAAATATCCCGGAGTCGGTGCTGGATGTTCTGGCCAGGTGGTTGACGGCGGCCATACAAGGTCTATAACATAAACTCTGTTCAGCTCTGCATAAAGGCACCTTTTTGGAACCCTATAATTCATGACTTGTGAGTGCCTGTATACCTTCTAGCCTCTTTTTTTATCTGCTGCAAGTACTTGGATACTATTTAAAAAGAAACACATCTTTTTTTGAAGATTTGTGGATTTCTGCTGACGTTCATTCTGTTGAAAGCATTTTAAAAGGATCTTCATTTATTGTTTCTCCTTCAAAGAGCCATAACATCTTGCACAAAGGTCTTTTTTTTTTTGTAATTATATTGGAATTATATTGTTTGTAATTATATTGGACTTACATCTATATATCCTTTTCTTGAAGCCTTTAGTGTACTACTTTAACCATTGCTACATATTAGATACATTTGTTGTGAAACAGTCCTCTTCTACACACAAGAACACTAACAAGCAAAAACTTAAACCTCCATTAAAAGTTGGTTCTCCTACCTCTTGTTCTCCTTCTATGTCTCAACATCAGTTTTGTATGGAATATGCAGAAGGGGAAGAATCAAGGTCTGACCCATTGCTTGGGTCACCTGATCATTCAGGAATTGCTTCTGAAGTATCTAAAATCTTATTGCCTTATTTTAATAATAAATTTGAGGGTTTGCAAAAATCTATTGAATCAGCACTATCGAATATTTCCTCCAATATTCAGCGCATAACTGAATTGGAACAGAGAGTAAGCAACCTGGAAGATCAGCTTTTACAATCTAATACTAAAGTTCCTGCTCAAGATACCATACTCGCCTCCATAAAAAGCAAACTAGAGGATTTGGAGAATCAGAATAGGAGGTCTATTTGCGCTTTATTGGTGTACCCAAATCATACAAAGGCCATGATTTGGTTCAATTTCTTACAACCCTTTTGATGAAGGCATTGAACCTTGCACCTAGTTCCCTACGGAGTATTGAAAGAACTCATCAGATAGGCCCTAAACCCCATTCTATGGCCCAACGTCCGCGACCTGTAATAGCTACTTTTTTTCATTATACTGACGAGGAAACAGTGTTGGGAGCCTATAGAAAGGTTCGTGATTTTTGTGACTTTTGCCCCAGTTTGTAAACAAATGGTGGATATGGGCATTTGCTTTTCTCTTTTGTACCCTGCCAAACTGAAAGATGTTTGGCAGAGGGAGGTTATATTATTTGATGATATAGCTGATGTAGTTGAAATGCTTAAATTGCCTACCTTTTCTTCTGAGGGAAGTTAATTGATTAAATAAAGATGTATATTTCTTCACACAAGTGTCTTAAAAAAATGAGAAGAAAAAAAGAGTTGCAATTGTTTATTTACTGTTTACTGCAATGCACTTTTTTTGTTTGTTTGTTTATGTTATATGATGTTTTGCAAATATTGTGCCCCTCTGTTGGGATACGCCGACAGCAGGTGTTTGTTGGTTATAAAAGAAAAAGAGAATGGGATTTACATGGTCATATTCACTTTTATGTAAAGGGTATTTATCATTCACAGGCAATGTACTATGAAAGCTGTTATGAGGGGAAATGATATGTCTTATGTAGCAAAGTGTAATCGTGAATATTATCAACAGTATAATGCTCTTCAGGATCAGGTTGTGCAACAATATAAAATGTATCTTCAATCTAACAATAGAGAAAGCAAGAAATTTTGGCAGGAAGCTGTAGTTCAATTGAATTTGCTTGTTGATACCAGAGTGAAAACCTAAGCTTATTATACTAAACATAAATTTTATATATGGGGGATTAAAAAAAAGGGGTTGTTGTCGAGGTTGGCCAACCCCTTGGGCCCTAAGCATCATATTTTGAGAGTAAAAGATCCACTTTCTAATACTTTTCTTACATCTCATCAAGATACTTTAGAGGTCTTTGAAAGTTAATATAAAAATGTATATACTGCTCAAGATTCTCAACCCCAGTTACAGTTAAAGCAAACTATACTAGAAAAAGCTAATTTGTCTAAGTTATCTTCAGTTTATAGGGAGCAACCTAATGCCCCAGTCTCAGAATCAAAAAACCACAATAATACTTTGGCTTCTAATAAAACGCCAGGTCCAGATGGCTTCTCGGCCAAATATTAAAAAATCTTAGCTCTGGCAATAACCCCTTTACTTGCAGAATTGTATATTGAAATATTGTCTCATCAAGTTCCTTTTCCAGGTTTTAACGAAGCTTATACTACGTTAATTCCAAAACCAATCTTGTAGACCAATTTCATTGTTGAATCGTGATTACAAAATTTGGGCTAAATTAATGGCAAAAAGATTGCAGATTTTTTTGCCTACTATATTACCTAATCACCAGTTGGGCTTTGTCCATAACAAGCACTCGACCATTGTTATTCGAGCAGCTATTGCACTTACTGTACAGTCCTCTAGGACCCAGATTTCTAAATCCATGTTATTAAGCTTGGATGCTGAAAACGCTTTTGATAAAATAGAATGGCCTTTGCTTAATGCTATATTATCCAATAGGGCATTTGGACAGGTGTTTTCTTCCTATATTCAATATTTATATAATGATTCATCTTCTAAATTGATTAATAATGGAGATTTGTCGATGCCCATAACACTCTCTAGAGGTACCAGACAAGGATGTCCCCTCTCTCCAATTGTATTTAACTTGGCTCTAGACCCTCTCCTTCAGCTCTTAGAGGATCTGATTTTAAAGGTATACCAGTGGGATCACGTATTCTTAAAATCACTGCCTTTGCTGATGATTTGTTGTTACCGTATTTTTCGCCGTATAAGACGCCCCGGAATATAAGACGCACCCAATTTTAAAGGAGGAAAATCTAGAAAAAAAGATTCTGAAAGATTATTCACCTTCTGATCACTCATGTGCCATTCAAATTCCCTTTCTGATCACTGTGTCATTCAAACTCCCCTTCTGATCACTCTGTGCTTTTTTTCTATTGTACGGCAGTTAGGACAGGGAACAGCAGGTGGCGCTGTGCCGGCTTCTTTCGCTTTGCTTTACAGACAGGAGAAAACACGATGCTGGCAGAGGAGAGAAGAGAGAGACACGCTGCAGCCAGAGACACGCAGGATCGGGTATCGGGTGAGTATAATATTTTAAATATTTTTTTTAACACATTTGTCGTATAGGACGCACTAACTTTTCCCCCCCAGTTTTGGGGAAGAAAAAGTGCGTCTTATATGGCAAAAAATACGGTATATATTTCTAATCCGGGGCATAGTTTAGCAACTATTTTGAATCTAATTACTCAATATGGGGCTGTTTCAGGTTATGCCATTAACTTGTATCTTACAAGGTTTTGTATCTTACAAGGTTTGTCAGACCTGTATGAAGTAAAGACTACCCTTTTATCTGGTGTAGGGAGAAAATACAAAATCCCGGAGTACAAATTACTAAAAACCTCTATAAACTGTATTCTCAGAATATGGAATCTATTTTTCAAGCTTTTTCTGAACAAGTACGTAACTGGTCCAAGCTTATGCTCTCATACCTGGGAAGGACAAATCTAAAAAAATAATCTTTTTCCACGGTTCCTTTATATTCTTCAATCTTTACCCATAGTAATTAAAAAGTCGGATCTTGGAGCCTTTAACAAGTTGTTCTCTGAATTTATATGGAGAGGTAAATGTGCCAGATTCTATCAGGTCTACCAGTATTGCAACAATCAACGAGGAATGGAGGAGTAAATTTTCCGGATATAGAATTTTATAATGCCCCTTCCATTTTGAGATATATTAGGGATTGGCTACATGATAGTAACGTGTACACTGATTCCACATTAGATCAATAATTTGTACCTCATACTAATTTAAAGTACGTATTACATATGCATAAAGAATTATTACCGGAGGAAGTGATATAAAACCCGATACTGTTTTCCTGTTGTATAATATGGCATTGGGTTAGGCGTAAACATCTTTTAAATAGTCACTCCTCTCTTTTTTACCATACTGGGGTAATTTGGATCCTCCACATTTAGCTCATTTTTCTTTATTACAGAAGTGGCCGACTTTTCATGGTTTGACTGTTAGGTTGCTGGTAGAAAGAAACGTGCAACAACCTCTTCAGTTTGAATCAGTGGTAACTGAATATCCCTTTTTGAGATCTGCAGTATATGTCTTTCTGCAATTACAGTCCTATACTTCAAGACTATTAAAATCTCTCTCGGTACGGGATAGGAAAAACCACTTGGATACTGTATTGCTTAAAGGAAATCCTTTTAGAAAAGCAATAACAGAAAATTATAAAAACATTAAAATAAATTTGGACTTCTCTACCAGGAAAACTTGTCTAGTTAAATGGTCTGAACATTTTCTTAACAAATCAACAGATGATAATTTAATAGCATTATCCAAGGCATGGTCGGTACTGCCTTCAGCAATGTAAAGGGAAATGACTCTTAGAATTGATCAAGGAGTATATATCTCACCGCAAAGAGCTTACTTGATGGACTATACTTCTAATTTTCTAATAAGTGTTCGCAAGACCAAACGGGTTTATACCATGCTTTTTGGAATTGCCAAAAAAAAGAGATCCAGGCAGGAGGTGGCATACTTTATTACTTCTTACTTGACGAACTATGTTCATCTAACTTCAGAATGGGCTATTTTAGGCACTTATGATTTGCAGGGTGCAAGAATCACAAGGGGAAGTAGAAATCTATTGGCTATCCTTTCTTTGGTGGCCAAGAAAACTATATTGCATAAATGGCTAGCTAGACCTAAATCCATCAACTATTTCTTTTTAATTTTCTATTGCTTTAGTCCCCTTCAGCTCACATTATTTTATCATCTAAGTCTACCTCAGCTCCTTCCACCATACAAATGAAAGTTACCATATATTAGCTCCAGGTATATACCAAATTTTGTAAAAATAAAGGATATGCTTATACAAAGTTAAAAATTGATATTGATAAAGATTAAATATTGAATATAAATGTGTTATTATGATTATAGAGCTTTTTTTCTCCAATGTATTTTTATAATTCTAAATAAAGTAAATTTTAATACATATTTTTGATTCTGGCCGGAAAACTCCAGCCCAAAAGTGGTGGTATTCACCAAGTATTTTTTTTTCCCTATGTTTAATCGAGATGTCTCCATCCACAAAAATACCTACAGGTTGGATACAATTTTGTTTAATTATATTTGTATTACGAAGTTGTATATGTTTGCCTAATATTGTTTGATGTTGTTTGTATATATATTTATCATTGTGAATCGTCAATAAAAATATTAAAAAATACATTAACATACAATATTGAGTAGGAATTGTGATTGTCATTTATAACTAAACATTCCAGTTGTAATTTGATTGCATTAAAGTATCTGATTGGTGCAGGCCTTAACAAATCTTTCAAAATCTGGGAGACTGTTTACCAATGCTCTTATCTGACTACGCACTTTATACAACCACCCATGGCTTACATTTATGCATTTACCCCACCACACACACACACACACACACACACACACAGATAAACAGCATATATATACAGTTAGGACCATAAATATTTGGACAGAGACAATAATTTTTCTATTTTGGTTCTGTATAATACCACATTTTTTTTTTAAATGAAACAACTCAGATACGGTTGAACTGCAGTGGGTTGAATAAATTCAGTGGGTTGAACAAAAAAAATTGCAAAAAATTGTGAGGAACTAAAGCCTTTTTTTAACACAATCACTTCATTTCAGGGGCTCAAAAGTAATTGGACAAATAAAAAGCTGAAAATAAAATGTTCATTTCTAATACTTGGTGGAAAACCATTTGCTGGCAATGACAGCCTGTAGTCTTGAACTCATGGACATCACCAGATGCTGGGTTTCCTCCTTTTTAATGTTCCGCCAGACCTTTACTGCAGCGGCTTTCAGTTGCTGTTTGTTTGTGGGCCTTTCTGTCTGAAGTTTAGTCTTCAACAAGTGAAATGCATGCTCAACTAGGTTCAGATCAGGTGACTGACTTGGCCATTCAAGTATATTCCACTTCTTCGCTTTAATAAACTCCTGGGTTGCTTTGGCTGTATGTTTTGGGTCATTGTCCATCTATATTATGAAACGCCTCCCCATCAATTTGACTGCATTTAGCTGGATTTGAGCAGACAGTATGTCTCTGAACACCTCAGAATTCATTCAGCTCCTTCTGTGCTGTGTCACATCATCGATAAACACTGGTGGCCCAGTGCCACTGGCAGCCATGCACACCCAAGCCATCACACTGTCTGTGCCATGTTTTACAGATGATGTGGTATGCTTTGGATCATGAGCTGTTCCATGCCTTCTCCATACTTTTTTCTTGTCATCATTTTGGTAAAGGTTGATCTTGGTTTCATCTGTCCAAAGAATGTTTTTCCAGAACTGTGCTGGCTTTTTTAGATGTTTTTGAGCAAAGTCCAATCTAGCCTTTCTATTCTTTTTTTTTTTTTTGAAAATTTTTTTTATTGAGATATTTCAAGGGTTACATAACAATAAAATGGCATGTTACACAATTCATGAAAAACCAATATGAAAACAATGTCCTGGGAATACACAAGACAAATACACAAACACATTAAGATAATGCAATGATGAAATAGTAAAATAAAGAGAAACTCCAGTATCTCAGTTTTTTATATATATTTGCAGAAGGAAAGATATTCCAAGGGTTATATAATAATAAAATGGCATGTTACACAATGCACGAAAAACCAATATGAAAACAATGTCCTGAGAATACACAAGACAAATACACAAACACATTAGGATATTGCAATGATGAAATAGTAAAATAAAGAGAAACCCCGGTATCTCAGTTTTTTATATATATATTTGCAGAAGGAAAAGAAGAAAAAAGGAAAGAAAATGAATAGAGAGGAGGGTCTGGTGATGGGGGGGGGGGGCCCGACTTAATGTGTTAGGGGGGGTTCCCGACTTAATTTGTCAGTTCAGTCTTTACGATCAAACACATTAACTCACTCTTCACAAAAAGAGTCACCGGCCAATCTACCATACTCTGCAGATGAACTAAACTGAACCCAGTAATACCAGGTCCGGATAAATTTATTGATCTGATCTGTCCCAGCTGTCATCATGTCTTCCATAAGGTAAACATCTGCCACCCTCATTAGCCAGTGCCCAAAGGTTGGCGGTTTGTCACACTTCCACTTTGCAGGAATGCATGCCTTTGCAGCATTCAAGAAATGTCGTAATAAAGAGTTTTTGTATGCCTTTTTGTATACATGTTTTGTATGCCATAAAGTAATGCCAAAGCGGGTTTATCTTTATTATTAATATCTGTGAGCTTATGGACAAGGTCTGCCATCGAGGACCAGTAAGTAGACAAAGAAGGCCACTCCCAGAAAATATGCACTAACGTACCAGGAGCCGATCCACATCTCCAGCAGATATTGTCAGTATGGGGGTAGATCTTAGCCAATTTAGAGGGTGTTCCAAACCACCGAGTGGCCAGCTTGATATTCCTCTATTTATTGCAAACTGCAACCTTGTGGCTAAAGTGAACTAACATATCCTTTTGAGTTTCCGAAAATTTGACTTTCAAGTCTGTCTCCCACCAGGTCACAAAGCCAGGAGTTTCGGGTGCATGTACAGCTAACAGTGCCTGGTTCGAGTACGACAATGAACCTTTCCGGGGATTCCCCGCTAAACACAGGGATTCCAAAGGGAACAAGGAGTGCCAAAAGGTTGCTGGCTATGGAAGAGCGCGTAACTCATAAGTAAGTTGTATACATTGCCAGGGATCTAAAGAGGGCAACTCCTTAGCACGTTGCAACTCAGGCAAGGAATACCATGACCTATCCTGTAGAAAATGAAATGCCCTGTAAACACCCCTGGCACGCCACTGGTGAAAAATTCCCTATTGGGAGATCTCAGATGGAAACTCTGTACATCCCAGTATGGGAGACAATGGAGATGGATAATCAACTACCTTTTGAGAGGAGAAAAACCGAGAGACTACTTTAAGAGCCGTCCCAATCCGAGGGTGTTGCATAATAGAAGCTTTAACCGTACTTGGGGCCCATGCCTGTTGTTTTAGGAATATTTATCTGCATAAATATGGAAATTATATCCCCTATCAATGCATATAGATATTCAATAAAAGAAGGTTCATGCACAAATGATAGCTTAATATGATAGTCACTCAAACAGTTTAATTAGCAAAACAAGGTGAAGTACACAGCAATATTGTCAGATATCTAAACACAGGAACTTCAACCAATAATATATATATACATATCACTTGGACATAAAGTTATTAGTAGTAACCCCTGTAATCATCTAGTAACTACTTAGTACACAATACATCAAGACAATATAACAATAATACCATAGACATATACTGAACAATATAAGAATGCAATTCAGGAATGTGTTATAGCTACCTGTAAAGATAGTGATTGATACCCCAGGAGCCTGATTGCCTAAAAAGTTTCCTTCTCTATTATTCCAGCTCCCCTTTTATATAGTTCACTCCCATTAGATAACATTAGGGACTCTTGGATTGGTTGGTGAGTGTGTTCTGTGTGATGACCATCAGTTGACACTCACCCAGCTATATTGGGATTGGTTACTGTAGTTTGATGGACCTCCCAACTAAATTTGCTTTATGAATCTCAAGCTGGAATCTATGTTTAGTCGTCTATAAATGTCCAGCTGGGTCATCACCCCAATCCATCTGTTCAATTATGCCTCCATCTTCTGTTTACTCAGGTGGATGGATTTATTGCCCCTTGAAGGCCATATTGGTGATCTGTTTGTTATGGGAAAATAGGTCTTGTCTCCTGGCAGCTGTTGTATCCCGTTTGTTACTTCTGTGAAGTCCTGGACTTGGAGACCATCTAGGAGGGCCAGAGGCCAGTACAAAGATAAAACGGGTTTCATGTTTACCCACAACATTCCTGCGCTGTATTCCTGTATTGTTTCATGTTACTTAGATACAGTCTAACTATTAGGATTTATCCTACAGTGTACTATATACATATATCCCCGCACACATACCTATACATACATATATTATTCATAAACAATCTTGAGGTGCAACAATGCCAAAGCATCAATTGGTGTCGGTGACAGAGCATCTTCCAAGCTTATGCAGAGTTTAGAGCCATTGTTAGTACACCAGTCCAACAACCAAGTCAAGTGGACTGCCTGTTGATATAAGATTTGGTCTGGAAATGCCATACCTACTTTTGCCTTTGGAAGTCTTACAGTTTAACTCCTATCCAAGGAGAGTCTCGGATTTACTCATGATATGCAAAGGAACATGTACCGGGAGTGCCTGTAACATATATAACACTCTGGGTATCAAGTTAATTTTCACTATATTACACCTCCCAAACCATGTAAAGGCCGTTTGACGCCATTTCTGGAGGTCCCTCCTAACACGGTTTGGGAGCAGCAAAAAGTTAAGTTCCACAATACGTGACAAATCAGCAGGTGTCTGTGTACCTAGGTACTTAATGGAAGTAGACGCACAGCTAAAAGGGAAAGACAGTGTTAGAGCCAATTGAGTTTGTCTAGGGATGGTAACATTCAAAGCCTCTGACTTCTGGAGATTAATTCTATATTTTGATAAATCTGCATATGTACGAAGTTCTTCTAGCAGATTAGGAAGGGTCGTGGCTGGGTAAGAGATATAAAATAACAGGTCGTCGCCATACACTGCCACCTTGTGTTCAGAATGATCGTCTTGGACTCCTTTTATATTCCTATTGGAACAGACATGTCTCAAAAAGGGCTTCCAAGGTAAAATAAATAACAATGGAGACAAGGGGCATCCCTGTCTTGTTCCATTTGTGATATTGAACGGTTGTGAGAGTTCCCCGTTTATGCGCACTCCGGCTGGTAGGGTGGTGTATAAGCCTCTAACAGACTGTAAAAACCTCTCAGGCAGCCCTAAATTCTAATGTGGTGAGAAGAAAAGACCAATCTACTCGGTCGAATGCTTTCTTCGCATCTGTGGGGAGAAGCATAAATAGCAATTGCCGGCTACGAGAGTAATCTATGATTGTCCCTAGTCTCTTTCAGTGGCAGAAAACCACTCTGATCAGGATGAATAAGTTTACTTAGTACTGGTGTCAGCCGACTAGCCAGTATGCTGGTGAATACTTTTAAACCGCAGTTTATTAAAGAAATTGGGCGGTAACTGGGGCAAGATTGGGGATCTTTATCAGGTTTCAGAAGTACATATAAGTGCGCCGCCAACGTATCAGTGGGCAATGCTTATCCTTGTAAAATAGCATTCATCACCATTACCAAGTGGGGCCCTAAAACAGAGAAAAATCTCTTTTAATATACTAAGGTAAACCCATCTGGACCTGGTGCTTTACCAGAGGCTGCTTGCTTTATGTAGCCTTTTTATTCTTGAGGCTTATGAGTGGCTTGCACCTTGCAGTGCACCCTCTGTACTTACTTTCATGCAGTCTTCTCTTTATGGTAGACTTGGATATCGATACGCCTTTTTCTGTTTCTGTATACCATATGTATATATACAATATATATATATATATATATATATATATATATATATATATTTATATTTTTTTTATATATATATTTATATTTATTCATTTACAGTTTTTTTACGCTATACACACACCAACAATATATTCAGTTTTCAACTACCATGGGAACCTGTTGACTGTGCAGCCTTGCAGAAATAAACACTAATGATGTGATTGCATATTCAAAATTACCAGCATTGCTTGAAATTATTGATTTCTTTTCCTTACAATAAGATTTGAGTTACATATGGGAGATCGTCCCTATGCCTTTTACACTTCCTCCTGACCAGGCCTGCTTGGAAGTAGAAATTATTGTATTGGATTTTATTTGCCATTTGCTTTCCCCAGCTACATTCTGATGCCTAAAATCCTCCTATCTGCTGCTGTCTGCTAGCTGTAGGTCCCTAACACTGTTTCTCAGTGGTTGACCTGGTTGAGCTGTTTTTGCTTGCTATTAACTGATATAAAATGATAAACCATAACTGCTGAATACAGTTTTTCCTTGGTCATCTGCCAGTTATTCTTGATCATTGCCATGAGTGATTGAGAATGAGTTATGCAAGCTCTCTGTCACTTTTGTATTTATTTTTACTGACTGATCTTTCCAGTGCAATGCTGTGTAGCTTGCAGATGAAAGAATCAGTTTTAGGGTAGGGCAAACTGGACAATTGCTCAGGGCTTCAGTGGACAGAATAGGTCTGATTTATTAAAGCTCTCTATGACTGGAGAAGATAGACTATCATGCTAAAACCTGGGTGATCTAGCAAACCTAGAATAGATTTAAAAATCATTTGGTATTAGTTGGCAAATGTTTTCAATCCCAGACCAGGTCTATTCAAGTTTTGCAGTTTCTCCCAAGATAGTCTATCTGAATATGTCATTCTTCAAGATTTCCATCTTGAAGAACTTTAATAAATCAGACCTAATGGCTGGGATGCAGAAAGTTGGATAACTCTGCATTTGCCACCCCCACCTCATGATTGCCAAGGGAGCCATTTTATCCTTGGCTGACGATGTGGCACTTTTTAGGATGTTTATATTAATCAATAGGTGATAAAGATGCTCAAATGATTCTCAGTCATTTACTAATAAGTAATACATTCCAATTAGAGAATTAGTGGCTTTGACTGTAAAAGCGTCCTGAACGGAATCACTATAATTGTTGTTGTTAATAATGGAGGAAAATAAAAAGGAGCAGCCAAGAGCCTCCCGGGATGTGTGACATGGGTATCCCGGGACGCTTTGTGTTGTATTATGTTTTGATCGTCGCGGCAGAAATGCTGCACCCTTTTTTTTCCCCTTCAAAAAATAAATATAATTATTAATCAATCCCCTCCTATTGTGCATTTCTTCCCCCACCTCCTAGATTGTAAGCCCTTTGGGGCAGGGTCTTCTCCTCCTCCTGTGTCGCTGTCTGTGTTTGTCATTTGCAACACCTATTTCATTTACAGTGTTGCACAATATGTTGGCGCTATATAAATTCTGTTTATTAATAAAAATATTACCCATATCTAGCAGACCAAGATATTTTGGGCTGTGTTGCTAAGTGCATGACCAATCCAATGGAAAATTGAAATCTGTTTTTTCCAACAGTTATATATATATAGTTATATATATATAGGTATATATATATATATATATATATATATATATATATATATATATATATACCGAGAATGCTTTTTTACCTTGCATAACAGCATGAACATGTATGGCACAATACAATTCTGTACATTTCTGGCCATTACCTTATTCCAGTGACGTCTTAAACTGAATGGAATCAGCCAAAGTTGCATAGTCCAGACAGTAGTTGCTAGTAGCCAGCCTCAAACTGACTTCCAAATGATCATCATCTGCCAAGGCTAATTGATAACCACTATCACACAAACACAAATTCCAAGAATATCTAGAACACACACTGGCAGTACTAGCGTCCCCTCAAACCACTCTAATAGGAGAACGAGTCATCCATTGGGTAAAGTATTTAATCAACCCAAATCAATAGTAAAATCAATAGAATAGATATAATATTTAATTTTCTTCATCAGTATGAACAAACACATTGGTATGGGTTAAGAAAAACTAAAAAAAAGTTTGCTTCTGCTGGGGAAAGAAATGCATATCAATACAACATTGTTAATAAAAAAAAAAAAACATAGCACTGCCCAACTGAAGTGCATTCAATACTCTCTACATGCAATAAAAGTTTTGATTCCAGCCTCATGAAAAATAAAGAAAGTAACTGTATTAAGTACATGCTTTGGTTTCATACAGAAGCCTCTAGTTGTACTTGGTCATGTTTGGGCATAGATATGCAGCGTGATTTAGGCCCATCTATAATGTTAGTTGATGTGAGAGGAGATAATGCCTGTGTTCTAACTTTGGTTAATGTAAGTTATTTTTGTGTATAGTTATTTCTGTTCTTTCTAATTCTGTACTTAAGCAGCTGTAATCACAAACCTGATGCATGTGGAGGTCAGGCCCTAAGATGTAGTATTTTGGTTATGGTAAATCGGGATATATTTGGTTTCTATAGATTGCAGATCAAAAATTAAATCACTGCCTTGATAATTTTTTATTATAATTTTTTTAATAATAATAAACTGTATTTATATAGCACCAACATATTACGCAAGCTGTACATTAAATAGGGGGTGCTAATGACAGACAGATACAAACAATGACACAGCAGAAGGAGAGAACCCTGCCCAGAACAGTTTACAATCTAAGAGTTTAAATCATGGTTGTGAACTACATTTTAGGTTTACCCAAAACAAAAGGGGGTATTTATAGCAGTGAATCTGACATTCAGTGAAAACTTATCCATTGGAGAATTTTCCTGGTCAATGCATTTCAATGACAGAAATTTGTACAGAAAATTATTTTCTATTAGTCTATTCTGTACACACATCTTTTTCTGTTGGGAATTTTATTTTAATACTCTAAAGTTTGCACGCGTGTTTGGTATTCTGTACAAATAGACAAGGACAGCAAACAGAGACGCTTTTTTTTGGCAAGATAATAAATTTAATAAAAATATTTTTTTAAGATTGTTGATCTAACGTTAACTTCACTCCATGTATCAATACAAATTTTAGAATCCCTACCCCCTCCAATAAGTGGGGGGTCTTTGAAGGAACAAGAAAATAAACAAATATTCCTATATATTTTCTAAAAAACACAAAAATTTATTTTTATAGGTCCTGCTGGAATGGACTGTTTATAGCAGACTCATGTTTCATGAGTCTCTTAATCCTGACACGTTTCGCTCATTTGGCTTCCTCAGGGGAGCTTGAGACAATAACTAGTATCAATATATAAACAAAAGTGAATACTATTGGTATACAAAATGACAATAAACTTAAATGAAACATAAAATATATAAAATATTATATTACATTGTATGCTATTTTGTTTTGAAAGTATGTTACATGTGTAGGAATAGATATTAGTATATATATACTATGGCAAACAGTGTATATAAACAAGAAATGTAAGTAAACTATGTTGAAATTGAAAGGGAGTAATACATGGGTACTCGGTATGTAGTATGTAATCAATAGGCAAATACCCACTTGATTACATACTAATAAATAAATAATAAAACACATAAAAGTATGCATTGCCCTGTGTTACACTGCAATATGTGCATCCCACAGCCACCTGAGACAACCTTGAGACAATCTGTTGTGACATTGACCTTATTCATTACATTGAATTAGGCAGCACACAAAACAGACAAAAATGCATGTAGCAGTGCTTTGAAGCAACGCAGAGCAATGCATCAGATATACTGTGTTTCCCCGATTATAAGGCATCCCCATCAAATAAGCCACCCCCGATTTTTGCTAAAATAAATAAAATAAGGCACTCACCCGCGAATAAGACATCCTCCGATACCTGATACTGTGTGTGTCTCCTCAATGCTGGCTGCAGTGCAGAGCGAAACTGAAAGTAACAAGCCGGCACACACTCCCACACGATTCTGCACCAGGAAGCAAGCTGCTGATCCCTGCCCTAACGTAGTTACCCGGCCATACAGTAGAAAAAAAGGTAAGTCAGTGAACAGATGGGGACAATCAATGGCACAGAGTGATCAGAAGGGGACAATCAATGGCACAAATGGCACATGAGTGATTTTCAACAATAAATGTGTACTGTAGTCTTCTTCATGGAAAAAGAAGACATCCCCCTGAAAATAAGACCTAGGGCGTATTTTGGCATTTCAAAAAATATAAGACAGTGCCTTATAATCGGGGAAACAGGGTAGTGAGAATATCTCACATTCCATGTATCATGTACTTGCAAATTGCACACTATTTAAAGCACAGTATACCACAGCACACTGTATACAGTATGAATGAGGCATTAGTTTGTTTCTATATACAGAGTGATAGAAGCATGTACTGTTATTATTCATTCTGTACACACCTATTCTACTCTCCTTTTTGTACATGTACTCTTCCTGTTGTGCACAGGATCTCTCTTGTCACTTTGTATTTTGTACATACTTCTATTACTCTATATGATATACTCTTCTGTACATACTTGTGTTACCATATATTATGTACACTATTCTGTCCCTCTGTGCACATGCTTTGCTTTGTATTCTCTACATACATACTGTTATTCCGTCTTCTGTACACACTTCTTTTTATTATGTATTCTGTACATACTTTTGTGACCATGTATTCTGCACACATATATATATCATGGCATTTTGTACATATTTCTGTTTCTCAAAATTTTGTACTTATCTCTTTCATTCACTATTCTGTATATAACAACTGTTACTCTATATTGTGTGTATGTCATGCTTTATTTTTTACATGTGGTACACTCTGTCCTAATACTCTTTATTACATGAGTCTGATACTATAGATTTTATTTTTGTATTTTGTTCTTTACTGTTTGTATTAAGTAGAAGTGTGCCCTGTTCTTCTATATACTACTCTGGCATTGTATCATGAAGAAGCACGTTACCAAAATACTTTTCTTGAAAAATGTTTTTACACATTTTCAAACAGTATTCTTTATGCAGTCTGTCTGCCCTCTTGGAATATTTCATAAGAAGACACAACCAGAATTATTTGCAGCTCTGCAGTTCACATGACAAGCATAGCATGCCATAACATTAATTTCTTAATATTAGCTACAACATTTTTGCCTTGCTATCTAGGAGAATGAATGGATCATTCAACCAGTGCAAAGCTTTTCAGTATTCCCCTCCTCTTTCCCCTCCTGTCCTCCTCACATCAGTATGCAGGTCACATCTTGGGAGACTGCTGTCCTTTACAGACTGTGATAATGCAGGGAGATCCTTCTCCCATCATGCACTACAGTAGGCAGCTATATATAGAGGCAGGAATAGACAGAGCAGCTGCCTCAAGACACCAATTCATCCCTGCCCCTTGGTCTCTCTTTGCCTAGGCACGAACAGGTCAGTACCCAAGCAGCAAGGACAGCTTGAGACGTGTCCATTTTAACATTGTACTTGCTAAAAGCATTTCAGAAATATATCCCAGAGTGCTTATACAGATCTTTTCTCATTTACAGCAAAGTATTATTTGTACTGCATAGTAGTTGCTGTGTATGAGCACATGAGTTGGTGACTTGTCCACCTGTTGCTCACAGCAATAGAATGGAATTTTGTTATGCAAATCTGTTGTGGGTGATGTATAAAGATATATATATATATATATATATATATTTATTTATTATTAGGGATGTTGGTTACTTTTTCTATGGTGCATGCACCATACAACAATGCTTTCAGTGATTCAGTCATCTAGTCATAAATAGCAGTTTGACTTAATTTTTTACATCTGAGACAAGTCAATGGGTTAAACCACAATTTCCAGCAGTTCTTTTTATGTGATTAGTTTTGTTCAAAAGACAGATATGGATGACTGTCCATCCAGTGTGCAGTACTAACAGCTTATTCACCACTCCTGAGACTGCAGGGAAATTGTATATAATTTAGATAATTAAAGGTATGTGAAGCCTAAACTTAAATGGAGCAAAGAAGGGTTACCTGAGTATTATTTGCTCTCTATGAAAGATTTCCCCTAACTTTGTGTTCCAGAGATGTAAACAGAAATAAGAAGAGATCTCCTAAATGGACATTTTTATCCTGCAGAGTTGTCTCTGGAATGAGTATCACCAATTATAGGATTGTCTGTATCCCTTCCCTTCTGTATCCAGTGCTAAAAAAAAGTTTCCTTTTCCTTTTTTAGGAAAAGAACCACCCAAAAGACATACTTTTGGTAACGCTTTTTGGTAAAAGCTAGCTGATGTTTCAAATGCTGCATTGGAGTTCCTGTTTCAAAACCAAGTGCTTCCAGGAGTCCTTAATTGAAAATGCAAATTGGGGACCCCCAGGGTCACCTACATAGCAAGAAGCATTGGGATGGGCCCCTAAATTATTGCCTACCTGTCATAAATCTTTAACTGTCATACTAAATTACCGTCTGCTTCTCCCCTTTGAATCCCAATTTCCCTAGAATGGTGGAGTGTTCAAAACTGAAAATGTAGGTGTAGTGTGGTACCCCCCCCCCCCCCCCTAAAATTTTTTTACTTGGCAAACGCACTGCGCACTTCTACCACTTGAACCCCAATTTATCTGCAATTGGAAGGTGTAGGAAACAGAAAATGTGTGCGGAACGTCTGTGGCTAACACCACCTAAAGGTTTATCTCTATGGTATCATTAGAACATCAAAAATTCTACCCATCAAAACAAAATTTGTGTTCAGGTACTGGTAGGGTACAGCTATGTGTAACAAGGCAATGTGTTTTGATGGGCACAGTTTATGTTGTAATGATGCCATAGAGATGAAAGTTTAGGAGGTGTTAGCCAAAGTGCACCCACTTTCAACTATAATTTTGTTTACCTGCACCTCTCTGTTCTAGAGAAATTAGGGTTCAAGGTAGGGAAGCAGATAGTTTGATGAGCAGAGTTTTTTTTTTTGTTCTAAAATATGCTAATGAAATTTTAGGGGGGTTTTACATGTGTCCCCCACTTGCACCTACATTTTTGGATTTACATTTTCCATTAAATTGGAGTTTAAAGAACAGAAACAGAAAGGACAGAACAGTATTACAATAATAGTTTTGTGAAAGGTAGGTATAAATTTAGGGGTCCCACCCCAATGCTCCCTGATATGTATGTGGCCCCTGGGGGTCCTTGATTCGCATTTTCAATTTTGGGCTCCTTGGTGCACTTTCTTATGAAACAGCAACCTCAAATGTTTAATATCCACAGGTTTTTAAACTCGTGATCCCTATTTCTTGAAAAAGTTTAAAGAAATTTTGGTCATTAGTAGCTATGAGGCTACCCTGTGTACCCTAAAATTCTCAAATCATTACAACCAACAATTTAGGAGATCTGAAAAATTGAACACGGTGAGTTGTTAGGCTGCAGAATGACAAGCAGACTTTACACACACACAGCTATCACACTGGGGGTGGATAATTTTCACAGGCATTTTTTTTTTTGCCCATAGAATTGTTCAGTGATGAGAGGAGGACATTGGCTGTTCTGCCTCCATCTGCCATCACATCACACTCTTAAAGCATCACCACATTTTAACATTATATAAAGGGTGACGTCCCCTTTTTTTATAAAAAAAATGTTTTATGTTTTTTGGGTGGAGGGCCCCTCCCCTTCTGTCTTTACTGCCATGGTGGTAAAGACTGTAGGGTAATTCCAAAGCCTCTTGGGGTATTTGTGTCACATATACCCAGTGACTGCAGGATGCCCCTTTTGCGCATCAAATAAATCAGCACTTGATGGAGCAGTGAGCGTTGGAAAGAAAGAAGAGGAGCAAGTGTGGGACTCATTGGGCTCAGTTTGCAGACAGATCAAGTGAATTTTTTTTTTTTTATCACAAAAGTTTTGCATTACCTAAATTTAGTGCTAGAAGGTGACATCTGGCAGAAGGTTGCATTTGCTGCGTTTACCCCTCACCTTCCTCTCATCAGGAACCACTGCTGCTTGTAAAACTGCTAGGCCTTAAAAAGCCCAGCACTTACCTCCTGTTACCAATCCAAGGTGCCTAGCAGTTTTTTAGTGCTAATGTGAACTAAGTCTAACTTGTTATGCCACAAAAATTACATCATTAAATATGGAACACTAGACAGATGGATTTAAACACACAGCACTGAACAGTTGGGGCATAATACAAAAACATGAAAAAATTGGACATTCTAACAACCCAGGCATTGGTAAGTTGGAACAAAGTATAGGGGGTAGGTAGAAAACACTGTTACAATATTAGAGGTTACTGGATACCTGTGGCCTAAATAACTTGGAGCACGAAATTTGCTGTCTTGCCCCGCCCACTTTTTTTTATCACCCGGCTACAGCTTCCCACCATCTGGCTGAAAATTTCTGGGGAGAACACTGATATTGCTTGATGATGACATAGCCAACCAGGGAACCTTTGTAATTCAAATATTTTTTTTTTGGGTTATCAATAGTTTATTTTGCCAAAATTGTAAACAGTCCTAGATACAAATGCAGAGCATAAAATAATATATGGAGTACAAAGCTGGGGTAGGGTGAGGGGATGATGGCTGGTAATCCCAAAGTTGGTCTTTAATGTCAACAGTCTACATAAAACACAGGCGAAAAAAAAATCACCTTACTGTGGGTAGAGTTGAATGTGGCACCCTTGCTGACCATGTAAGTTCCAGAATTGTTTTTGAGATCTAAGTGGCTTCTGCATCTAAAAGACCATGTTACTGCAATGAAGTTTAAGTAAAACAAAAACTCTTTACCTGATTTACCAGGACTGTAACATTGAAATAGATTTGAACCTTATATGAAAAAATGAGTACCTGTGTTTCGCCATCTCCAGAACATGCAACCATTGGGCAAAACAGAACCCAGAAAAAAAATCAGCTCCTAGATACAAAAGAATGTAAAAAAATCCCCAGTTTGCTCTGTGTAGATTTACCTGTCATTTATCCATAAAAGCATGGGGATCAGACAAAATCCTTGAGAGATCCATGCTCTGGAGTTTATACAATTTCTCCGGAAGTTTTAAAGAAAATTGGTTAAAGGGTTCTTCTTTAATTCGCTGCAACTCTGTCTTGAGTTTCCTTTTTTCAGGTATTGTTTACTTCGGTGATTTATATTAAAGAGTTGTTTTTCTTGGCCCTGCAGTGTTGTAGGATTTATTTATGATTGCTCTTTGTTTTAAAAAAAAATGTATATGTTTTTGACCCTGGAGCAAAGTCAAGTAGACAAATAAAATATGTTTAGAATTTTTCTATGTGGGCATTTAGCTCTTAAGGGGATCCAGCATTTCTTAATACAGATATCTGAATGCTTAGTAATGAGTAAGTATGACACAAAGAGATTTTTTTTATCTCTTAAGGTTTACAGAACTCTCCTAACAATGCTTAAGTATTTTTATTTTGGAAAGATTGCCCCATCTCAGGCATCATCTAGAATCAGCATCTATTTCCTGGACCAATATGCTGGCTCAGATATGACATAATCTGCAGTTGTGGACTGTATGACACAGATCAGCCCCTTTTGCAATCTCTTACCATGTGGCTGCTACAAAGTTTAAATAATGCAGTTTGATCACTTGGAAAGTGAAAATGTTTCCACCTGCTTGATGCAGAATAATACTATCATATTAGCCTGGGTACAGTCACTACACTGGAAAGCAATCATTGGTTTTTAATTATAAATGTTGGAGGTGTTTTGAAAACAAATACTATTTTCCGTAGTGAATTTATTCATTCACTTGTAAGGTTCCACCTTACGTAACCAAAGGCATGCTGCATTTTATTCTGACTATATTGTTACACAGAGTGTTAAATTATTTTGATTGCTGCAACTGTGAAAAGCTTTCCAAAGGAATGACATATGAAATGTGTGTATAACACCCCTAAAATACAATACATAGAAACTCATTAAAACTGCACGACTGTAGACTGAAAGGAAGGAAAAATAGGGCAAAACCTGCATGTTTTCACTTATGGTCTCTGTACAGTCTCATTTTGGTTGCTGGCAAATGCCCAATGGAAAAGTAAAGAAACCAGACACCTGCGTCTGTGTCATCAATCTATCACTAGCCTGATCAGTCTAACCAGCAAGACATTAGCTAGAGATGAAATAAGAGGACAACTGCTAAGAAGCAGTTGGGTGTTACATTTGGCACTTCTGCTGACAAGATCACTGATCTACTTTGGGTCTTAGGCTTTGTACACACACTAGATAATTGTCACCCGAGATATTCACCACCTATAGATTGGTAAACTGCAATATATTATAGAATATTCCAAAAATTAATATAAACGTCCTGTCCAGCTATCCTTAGGTTATATTTAGACTAGTGGTTAAAAACCATGTCTCTTACCACTCCTAAGCACCAAGTGGTTGCCATTGGATGTATAGAAGTGGAACCAAGTGCTAACCCCTGGGCTTTTTCGGGCATTAGCTTGTGGATGGAAGCAGTGCAACGGATGCTGTTCAACCTGCAGCAAAGTCAAATAGACTTTGAGGGTAAAGGGAGGACAGGAGGACAAAGCAAATAGAATATGGAATTCATTGAGAATTTTAGTATACAGACATTTAGCATATATATGGCTCTCTATGGCCTATTTATATATCTTTAGCCTGTTCTCTACTCCTTTGTTCGCTTCCTCTGTGCTTCCACTATAGCATAAACATGGATGCTTCCCTGAGTCAAGGGTCTGTGTTTATAGAACACATGCCAGAAGGCTGTCAGATCATTCTTGTATTTGTCTGTAGCCACCTTCAGTGACTTACTGGAACTTTATCTAACAGCTCTGGTGAACATGGCTATCAAGAATTACTGTAAAAACTTATCTATAGGGACTGTACATGGCATAAACCATAATGCAAGAGGTTAAACTAGAGCACTCTTGGTAAGGTGACACTATCTGGGGCCTGTTGATATCAGATTGTTTCACCTTTCAGGGTGACATTTTCAGCTTCCTTCTAAAAACACACCCTCTTGCATGTTCTATCAATCCATAAGACCAGGGGGTCAGTTCCATAATTCAGAAGAATAAAGATAGTCCTTAGGGCCATGCTAACCAGCAGAATGAGACTGTGAAGTAGACAGTCATTGGAAAAGTAGAGAGGTCAGGAATGAATGTGCAGCCATGACAATTTTTTCATATGGAGTTGATCTGCTGATCTCCTATCCAAGTCCTGGTTTCCCTCTTCTATCAAGCGCTGACCATAGCATCCAGCACAGCCATCTTTTTTTTTTTTTTTTTTTTGGGGGGGGTACTCACATTACCCAAACTTGCGCTGAACAGATGCAAAATGGGGTGACATGTTTTCCTGAAAATGTAAAAAAAAAAATGCCGATCTCATAGTACATAGTACATGCTTGAGATTAGCAATTTTTTACATTGTAGGAAAGCCCTGATGGTGGATGCCTGTTCGTGGTGCGAAGAAAGAGCAGCCCACAGCCACCTGGAACACATGATATATCTCGGGAAGCTTTCCAGAGAGTAATTTATTATTTAAAAAGAATTCATGTGTTTAACAGTTTTCTGTGCATGTGCTTAGAGTAAAACCGATCAAATGTTCAGTCATCTGTGCCAGATTATAGTAAAAGCAATTAGTGTACCACAAAATGTTGTAGCATAGATCTCCTGAGTCTTAAAGGGCCAGGCCAATATACATAGTAATATAGTTACACAGGGTAAAAAAAGATATGGGACCATCAAGTTTACAGGGAAATAACCCTATACCTGATATAACTTCTAGACATAGTTGATCCAGAGGAAGGCAAAAAACCCTTTTAAATCCTGGTTCAATTTCCTCCAACAGAGGAAAAAAATTCCTTCCTAATCCAGTAAGGCAATTGGATGTTCCGTGGATCAAAAGTCTCTGTTATCTTTACTTTAAAACTTTATAATACCCAGCAATAATCTGTGCTTCCAGAAAAGCATCCAGCTTTTTCTTAACGCAATCTATAGTCCATGCTGAAGCTACTTCTTGAGGCAGTCTATTCCACATTTTCACAGACTTTACTGGGAAGAATCCCTTCCCTATCCTGATATTAAGTTCCTTTTCCTCCAGACGCAAAGAGTGCCCTCTTGTCCTTTACAATAACCTTAACCCCCTCCCCTTGGTGGTATTCCCGAGTGTGGCTTCGAGTAAAAAAACATGCTGAAAGCGGCAACCCCGAGCCACACTCGGGGTGGCTAAAAACATAAAAAAAAACAGTTACCTGGTCCCATTGGCATCCTCTGGTGTCCTGCACGTCCTCTGGCTGCGTCCTCTTCTTCCGATCTACAGCCAGCGAGTCCACAGACGTTCCCGGTGATGCGGCTGGAAATTCAAATTATTTTGTATTGGATGCATGGTGTATTGGATAAATATATATATATATATATATATATATGCTACTGCACAGTTATATTACAGGTTTCAGTATTTTTAAATTTTTTTTTTAAAGTTTTTTAATACATTTATTAAATATTGGACATATTTTGGTGAGTTATGCCTAAGAATTACAGGCCTACAACGTAAAATAAATTTCCATGCAAAACATGGTACCCCTTTTGATGAAAAAATACTTACATATTTAGACCACCAGGGGGGGTAAAGTGAATAGTTGGGAAGAGAGTTCGCTATTTGGACCATTTATATATTTATAAAGGAAGGTCATATGCATTTTTTTATTGGTTTTAATTTATCACATACAAAAAAATAACTGCTTTAAAACTGTGTTCAAATTTAAAGGCATCAATACTCCATAACACGGAATTGGGAAAAGTGCACAATTATTAGGATAAAATAGAGACAGAAAACAAAGAGAGTAGTCTTAACAATAACAATAGTTCTGTTTCATGCACTGTATCATGTCATTTTCAAATATCTTTTCAAATCTGTGCATTAATCTTTATTCAACATTTTTAAACCTATCTGAAAGCAATAAGATAAAGCGTCTAATGGTCTCTGTACTAAAATGCTTCAATAAGGATAATGGCCCTGATTCATCAATGAAATCCGCGCTTGCTGGTCGCGCGTACTTACGCGCTTCCAGCGAGCCGGTTTCCCACGGTCTGGAGTCGAGTGCGCTCGTACACTCGCCTCCTCACTGCCAGCCGGATTCCTGCCTTGATAATAATGAGCAATAGGGGTCGTGAATCTGCCAATTAAGGCGATTAGATTTCAGCTGCGCAATTAAGCAGGATCTGTTAAGCTGTCACTGGTGAGATCATAGCAATTAATTAGCGCACACCTGCTCTCTGTTCTGTGCGTATCTACAGTCATTTACAGGTCAATTAGAATCTTTAATGCTTCATCTTCTTTTGGGTAAGTAATACTCTTTTAGGTTATATTGTACTCATTCACAAAATAATTAATTTATTGTTACATTTGTTGCACTGTTTTTATACTTTTTGGTTTGCTTTGCAACACTGCAAACTAATTGAGATCAAGCTGTATTGGAATAGGAAAACGACGCTGGAATAGGAAAACGACGCTGGATGTGCACAGCGGGACCATGGAGGTAAGGCTGTGACAAAAATACGGGCTTAACCATCCTAGCCATTTTTTTTTGCTCGTACGAAGGTCGGGCATAACGGCTAGGTGGTTAAATAGATTATTAATAAACTAATATAAGAAATAACGCACAGAGCAATGCACAAAATACGATAAACCATTAGAATAACTTTTCTTTGTTCAGCCTGCTCTGAGTGTAAATCTGATTGCTTGCTTTGTAGTTAACCTATTTGTTTAGTTTACCTATTTTATCTGGATTTGTATTCTTTATAATTAACTAGATCCAGCTTTTACATGGAGAAACACCCTGGCACTGACTCTGTGTCTGGACAGTATTTCTTTAATGGAAGTAAATTGTTATCTTTAGGGCTCATTTGACTCCTTTTTTTTTCCTTTAGCAGGATAATAAGATCTTTCTAATCCTTATGTAGCATGATATATGAGAATGAGACCCATTGAAATACTTATATACCTTTAAGATCGAGCAACCAAAACATAAATGACTAAATTGTTATTCCGTACCCTTTTTCATCCTGATTTTACCCACTGGCCTAGAGATACCTCTACCCTTGACCAATTCAACCAGCAAATACAAATATTCACCTTTTAAAAGTTTATATGTCTCAAACTCCCCTGAGGAAGCGACCTTGGCGAAACGTGTCAGGATTTAGAGACTCTTAGGACCTCTCCCTAGTCACGCCATCTTGTGTTCTGTGTGAAGGAGAGAAGCAGGGAGAGACATGGCTTGTGACAGGGACAGGTTAGGAGTCTTCTGTATATAAATATACACAGATATAGAAGTTTTTGATGCTACTTGTTCCTTTTTACCAAAGAAGCCAGTTTGCTACAGAAAAAGTTTTTTCCTACTCTCAAAAAAATGCAGATTTTTCAGTCTTTGATACCTCTTGCTATTTAGCAAAAATGCCAGTTTGCTACAGAAAAAAATCTGTCCTACTCTAAAAAAAAATACAGATATTACAGTCTGATACCACTTGCTATTTACCAAAAAAGCCTGTTAGCTATAGAAAAATTTCTGTCCTACTCTCAAAAAATACAGATATTTCAGCCTGATACCTCTTGCTATTTACCGTATTTTTCGGACCATAAGACGCACTTTTTTCCCCTCAGAAGTGGGGGGAAAAAGTCCCTGCGTCTTATGGTCCAAATGTATCCTCCCCAGCTGCTGTCCCGTCCCCCCTGTATAGCCCCCCCTCCGCCTTTTCTCCTGTCTCCTGTTCAGCGCGGCCAGAGTGACTGTGTCTCCTGTATCTTTTTAATGCACATAAAATATTTTAGGACACTATTTGTTTCAGAATCTTTTTTTTCTTCATTTCCCTTCTCTAAAAACTGGTGCGTTTTATGGTCCAGTGCGTCTTATGGTCCGAAAAATACGATACCAAAAAAGCCAGTTTGCTACAGAAAAAATTCTGTCCTACTAAATAAAAAATACAGATATTTCAGTGTTTGATACCTCTTGCTATTTACCAAAGAAGACTGTTTGGTAAAAAAAAAAATTCTGTCCTATTAAATAGAAAATAAAGATATTTCAGTGTTTGATACATTTTGCTAGTTGAAAACTTTAAAGAAAGGAGAGTAGGTTTTGCGAATTTTGAGGCCAAATTTAGGTACAAATGACATATAGCTTAAAATGCTTTATTTCAATATCAACACACAACCATATTTCAGCTTAAAAACATATTATTAAAAAATCTCCTCTGCTAGACACCAAATCAATGGGTTCTAGATTGTCGGCCCGAAAGCCCTGCAACATCTCCTCTTTATCTTGTCTCATAATGGACTGTCTGCTAGACTCCACCACGCTGTTTAGCATTTAAATTGTCAAAGCAGGTTCTTTTGACTCTGTTGTTATTCTTTTGTTTGGGAAGCTCTGATCTTATGTACACATGGATTATTGAGGAATAATAGGTTTTCACTTTGGAGACATATGCGCTGGTTATTGCCTCCCTTTGCTTAACGGTTAAAACATTTACCGGTCACGAGATGCTAGAACTGATGTAGGCAATCTTATCTCCTGAAACAGTCCTGAAGAAGCCAATCTTTTATTCTGCGAAACGCGTCGACAATCTAGAACCCATTGATTTGGTGTCTAGCACAGGAGATATTGTTTTTATGATATGTTTTTAAGCTGAAATATGGTTGTTATATGTATGATATTGAAATAAAGCATTTTAATCTATATGTCATTTGTACCTTAATTTGGCCTTAAAAGTACCAAAACCTACTCTCTTTTCTTTAACCCCCCTAGCGGTAATCCCGAGTGTGACTCGGGGTGGATTCCACTTGCAAAAAGCGGTACTCCCGAGTCACACTCGATGTAAGTTTAGAAACCCCCCTTACCTGCCTCCCTTGCCCCAGCGGCGATCTAATGACACCACTCTGATGCTGGGACGTTTCTGAATTAGGGGGCGTGGCCAGGTGGGAAATTTAAAAGCAGATTACCGAGTAATCTGCTTTTAAATACCACCTAGGGTCCCGGCCACGCCGCTGCTCTCATCACATCTTCCGAGTATTTAGGGGGTGTGGCCGGGCGGGAAATTTAAAAGCAAGTTACAATGTAATCTGCTTTTAAATGGTTTTTACAGTAAAAACACTACACATCATATAATAAAAATAAAAGTACATATTTTAGTGCACCAAACATCATTGCCCAGTGCCCTGATTTACATTTTGCCCACTTATCTCTGACCTTTTGTAATTTTTTGATAAATAATTTTTTTTGATAAATTACTCTGTTGTGGTCTAATATTTCATTATTTTTTATAATTATTATTTATAATTATTTATTATATTAAAATGTATGATTATAATATAATAAATAATTATAATTGTCATACCTTGGAGTCAATCCTAAGAATTACAGGCCCTCAATATAAACCAAAAAAAAAAAAAATAGGATCACTTTTTGCATCAAAAAACTGACAGAATTAGAACACTAGGGGGGTTTATGTTTTCAAAAAATGGGGATGTGGCCTATTGGCAATTTGACTAATTGAGGAAATCTCACCTTACTATAACCTCTTGCTCTTACTATATATAAAAAATACAGACCGCCAGAGAACTCTTGTCCCCTTTGCACAGAGAGGTTGAGGCTTGGCTGACACCCTCCCGGCTCACAACAGGCAACGTAGTGTGCGATACCAGGGCCAACCTTGTAGCCGTGCTGCGCATGGGCCACATAACACATGTGCCCTGCTTTGCTCACATACTGAACCTGGTAGTGCAGAAGTTTCTCCTCATGTACCCAGGACTGCAGGACTTACTGAGACAGGCTCGATCCATCTGCAGCCATGAACGCCGATCCCCTACTGCCGCGGTGGCGCTTAGCAAGATCCAGCGCCAACAGAGACTGCCACCGCATAGACTAATTTGTGACACTGTGACTAGATGGAATTCCACCCTGCACATGCTCCAGTGTCTGTGTGAGCAGAAGCTAGCTATCTGTCATTACTTGGTCAGCGTGGTGCATGAAGGCAATGGGGCCCTTGGTACAGCCACACAACTGAGCTATTTTACCAGTCACCAGTGGCTGCAGATGGAGATGCTGTGCAAGGTACTGGCCCCCTTTGAGTATGTCACAAATGTGAGTCAGGAGAGGTCAGGCTGCAACAATGTCATACCCATCATCTTTCTGCTTGATAATACCCTGTGTGGCCTGATGGAAAGTGGTGATGGGAGAGGAGGGGAAGAAATGGGGGAGGAGGATGAGGGTGACATTACACTCCATAGCGCACAGCCAGCATCAGGAGGAGCAAGAAGAGACACTGGCCAACATCAGGATTTTCAGGAGGAGGAGGATGATTATGATGATGATGATGAGGGAGACCATGTTGTGGCTGCTGGACAGGACCCGTCCAACCTGCCTTTGTGCTGTCACACCCCAGGCTTTGTGTGGGCAATTGAACAACAGGAAGTGCTGCAGACTGAAGAGGAGAAGGTGGGTGATGAGGAGGAAGCTGTTTTGGCGCCTACTGAGGGACAGGAGGAGGATGAGCCCAGGGAACCCCTTTCATATGGGCGTCCACATGTTGCAATGTCTACAGAGGATCCTCCACATTTGCAGCATCAAAAACCAGGATGATTACTGATCCACCCTTCTGGATCAGCGCTACAATGACAAAATGTCACAGTTTCCACCCAACCCGGCGCAAGAGAAAGAAAAGGTGACCGGCCTGAGCAGAATACTATGCAACCGGCTGTGTGAGGAGTTCCATGCACCACATTTCACACAGGAAGCTCAGGCGGACACTGCCTCCACCACATCCCCCTGTAGCAGTGGCAGCAGCAGTAGTGGCAGCAGGCCGCACACATTCAAAAGTCTAGGCCAAGGCAGGGGGGATTTTCTGGATGCCTGGCGAAAACCTGATGCAGCCACCTCAAACAAGTGAAGTGCAGGGGCAAAACCATCAAGAATGGAAGAAGCGCATGGTGCATGGTTACGATGCCTGTCCTGACAGTAGTGACTAGTGTTGATGTTCAGGTTGTCCCTATATTCGACCTGAATATGGCTTTTTGAATTTGGATTTTCCCGACCCGAAAAACACGGGATTCGACAGCAAAAATTCGGGAAAAAAAAGTTTAAAAAAAAAAATTAATCCTAAATTAATTTATTTGTATGTGTTTTTATTTTAACTTGTTCTTTTTTATTTTTTACAGGTTATCCAACAATGACATTATGAATCATAATGTCATTGTGGGATTCCCGGACCGTGGGAACTTTGCAGTCACAGCTAAGTGAAAGCACGTGCCTTCAATTAGCTGTAACCCCAAGCAATACCAGGGCAATAGAGGTTGAATGGAGATACGTATGGGAAATAGGAAACCCTGATGACAGCTCAGGCATCATCAGGATTTCCCTTTCAATAGTGTTATGTATCTTTTTATAATGTATCTTTTTATGTATCCTTTTACAATGTATCTTTTTACAATGTATCTTTTTATGTATCCTTTTATAATGTATCTTTTTATGTATCCTTTTATAATGTATCTTTTTATGTATCCTTTTATAATGTATCTTTTTACATTTGTTTGGAGACTGTAGAAGCTCTACACAGTGCTTAAAAAAAACACATTTTTCCTCCCATTGACTTTTATGGTGTTTGACTTTGACATTCGACCACCCGAATTTTTTTGCTCTATTTGAGCGAATAGCTGCCGAATCGAATAGTGAGCTATTCGACCAACACTATTAGTGACGCCAATAATTTTTGGGTCAACAGGCTTGAAATCTGCCCGCAGTTGGCACAATATGCCATGAAGCTTCTTTTGTGCTCGGCATCCAGTGTTCTGTCTGAATGAACCTTCAGTGCTCCTGGCGGAGTGGTCACGGGCAACCGATCATGACTGTCGCCAGCAAATGTCAATCGCCTCACCTTTTTGAAAATAAACGAAAGGTTGGTTACTAACAACCATCATATACCCACTGCAGATGTCACTGGTTGACTGACACAAGTACTCACTGGCCAACTAAGATGTCTCTGTGAACCAACATTGCTCCTGTGCTGAGTCTGTAGCTGCCTATCACCAACACCCTGTCAGCTGAGCCTGCCTTTGTCTAATTTTTCAGCTAAGTATTGTAAGATTGAGGGTTCGCATTCATGTCCTCCACTTCATGATGCAATCTAGCAATATCGTCTATCTTCCTACCGCTTCCGGCACCACACCACAGCAACAGTGCTGGTGCACAAAACATCTTGGTTTGGCCCTTCACAAATTTCAGATATTTGTATTACACACTTCTGGGTAGCATTGACGATGGACTACACCCAGCTCTAGATGCCAGGTACCAATGCGGTCCCTGCTCCTTCTCAGGGCACACTGCCTCCTCCTCCTGCTGTTGCTGCTGATGCCTGTCAGTACTCCATTCACTTAAATTGTGGTACACACTTCTGAGTGGGTGGCATTGTCAATGCACTACACCCAGCTCTAGATGCCAGTTACCAATGTGGTCCATGCTCTATCTCAGGGCCCACCATCTCCTCCTCCTCGTGCTGCAGCTGCTGCTTCCGCCTGTCAGTACTCTATTCACTAAAATTGTACACTTCTGGGTGGCATTGACAATGCACTACACCCAGCTCTAGATACCAGTTACCAATGCGGTCCCTGCTACGTCTCTGTTAAAGGGCCCACCACCTCCTCCTTCTGATGTTGCTGCTGCCGCCTGCCATTGCTCTCCCTGCTACGTCTCTGTTAAAGGGCCCACCACCTCCTCCTTCTGATGTTGCTGCTGCCGCCTGCCATTGCTCCATTCACTAAAATTGTATTACACATTTCAGGGAGGGTGGCATTGTCAATGTACTACACCCATCTCTAGATGCCAGTTACCAATGAGTTCCCGGCTCTGTCTCAGGGCCCACCGCCTCTTCCTGCTGTTGCTGCCGCCTGTTAGTAGTCCATTGACTAAAATTGTATTACACACTTCAGGGTGGGTGCCATTGTCAATGTACTACACCCATCTCTAGATGCCAGTTACCAATGCGGTTCACGCTCTGTCCCAGGGCCCACCGCCTCCTCCTCCTGCTGCTGCTACCTGTCAGTACTCCATCCACTAAAATTGTACATTTCTGGGTGGCATTGACGATGCACTACACCCAGCTCTAGATGCCAGTTACCAATGCGGTCCCTGCTCCGTCTCAGAGCCCACCACCTCCTCCTACTGCTGTTGCTGCTGCTGCCTGTCAGTACTCCATTCACTAAAATTGTATTACACACTTATGGGTGGGTGGCGTTGTCAATGCACTACACCCAGCTCTAGATGCCAGCTACCAATGTGTTCCCCGCTGTGTCTAAGGGCCCATCATCTCCTGCTCCTTGTGCTGCTGCTGCCGCCTGTCAGTATTCCATTCACTAAAATTGTACACTTCTGGGTGGAATTGGTGATGCACTACATCCAGCTCTAGATGCCAGTTACCAATGCGGTCCACGCTCCATCTCGGGGCCCACCGCCTCCTCCTGCTGCTGCCATCTATCAATGCTCCATTCACTAAAATTGTACTCTTCTGGGTGGCATTGATGATGCACTACACCCAGCTCTAGATGCCAGATACCAATGCGGTCCATGCACTGTCTCAGGGCCCGCCGCCTCCTCCTCCTGCTGTTGCTGCTGCCACCTGTCAGTAGTCCATTCACTAAAAATGTATTACACATTTTAGGGTGGGTGGCATTGTCAATGCACTAAACCCGCTCTAGATGCAAGTTACCAATATAGTCCCCGCTCCATCTCAGGGCCCACTGCCTCATCCTCCTCTTGTTCCTGCCGCCTGTCAGTACTCCATTTACTAAAATTGTACACTTCTGGGTGGCATTGATGATGCAGTACACCCAGCTGTAGATGCCATTTACCAATGCGGTCCATGCTTCTTCTCAGGGCCCACCGCCTCCTCCTGCTGCCGCCTGTCAGTCCTCCATTCACTAAAACTGTACACTTCTGGGTGGAATTGGTGATGCACTACACCCAGCCCCGGATGCTAGTTTCCAATGCGGTCCACGCTCCATCTCCGGGCCCACCGCCTCCTCCTGCTGCTGCTGCCGCCTCTCAGTGCTCCATTCACTAAAATTGTACACTTCCAGGTGGCATTGACGATGCACTACACCCAGCTCTAGATGCCAGTTACCAATGCGGTCCACACTCCGTCTCAGGGCCCACCGCCTCCTGCTGCTGTTGCTGCTGCCGCCAGTCAGTACTCTATTCACTAAAATTGTATTACACACTTTAGGGTGGGTGGCATTGTCAATGCACTACACCCAGCTCTAGATGCCAATTACCAATACGGTCCCCGCTCCATCTTAGGGCCCAACGCCTCCTCCTGCTTCTGCTACCGCCTCTCAGTGCTCCATACACTAAAATTGTACACTTCTGGGTGACATTGATGATGCAGTACACCCAGCTCTACATGCCAGGTACCAATGCAGTCAACTCCCCGTCTCAGGGCCCACCACCTCCTCCTCCTGCTGCTGGTGCCACCTGTCAGTACTCTATTCACTAAAATTGTACATTTATGGGTGGCATTGATGATGCACTACACCCAGGTCTAGATGCCAGTTACTAATGCGGTCCATGCTCCATCTCAGGGCCCACCACCTCCTCCTCCTGCTGCTGCTGCCACCTGTCAGTATTCTCTTCACTAAAATTGTACACTTATGGGTGGCATTGATGATGCACTACACCCAGCTCTAGATGCCAGTTACCTATACGGTCCCTGCTCCTTCTCAGAGCCCACTGCCTCCTCCTCCTGTTGTTGCTGCTGCCTGTCAGTACTCCATTTACTAAAATTGTACACTTCTGGGTGGCATTGATGATGCACTACAACCAGCTCCAGATGCCAGTTACGAATGCGGTCCATGCTCCATCTCAGGGCCCACCGCCTCCTCCTGCTGCTGCTGCCGCCTGTCAGTGCTCCATTCACTAAAATTGTACACTTCCAGGTGGCATTGATGATGCACTACACCCAGCTCTAGATGCCAGTTACCAATGCGGTCCACACTCCGTCTCAGGGCCCACCTCCTCCTCCTGCTGTTGCTGCTGCCGCTTGTCAGTACTCCATTCACTAAAATTGTATTACACACTTTTGGGTGGGTGGCATTGTCAATGCACTACATCCAGCTCTAGATGCCAGTTACCAATGTGGTCCATGCTCTGTCCCAGGGCCCACCGCTTCCTCCTGTTGCTCCTGCTGCCGCCTGTCAGTACTCCATTCACTAAAATTGAACACTTCTGGGTGGCATTGTCGATGCAGTACACCCAGTCCTAGATGCCAGTTTATCAATGCGGTTCCCGCTCCATCTCAGGGCCCCAGCGCCTCCTCCTGTTGTTGCTGCTGCCGCCAGTCAGTACTCCATTCACTAAAATTGTATTACACACTTTAGGGTGGGTGGCATTGTCAATGCACTACACCCAGCTCTAGATGCAAATTACCAATACAGTCCCCGCTCCATCTCAGGGCCCACCGCCTAATCCTCCTGTTGTTGCTGCCGCCTGTCAGTACTCTATTTACTAAAATTGTACACTTCTGTGTGGCATTGACGATGCACTACACCCAGCTCTAGATGCCAGTTACCAATGCGGTTCACGCTCCATCCTCGGGCCCACCACCTCCTCCTGCTGCTGCTGCTGCCTGTCTGTGCTCCATTCACTAAAATTGTACACTTCTGGGTGGCATTGATGATGCACTACACCCAGCTCTAGATGCCAGTTACCAATGCAGTCCACGCTCCGTCTCAGGGCCCCAGGGCCTCCTCCTCCTGTTAATGCTGCTGCCGCCAGTCAGTACTCCATTCACTAAAATTGTATTTCACACTTTAGGGTGGGTGGCATTGTCAATGCACCACACCCAGCTCTAGATGCAAGTTACCAATACAGTCCCTGCTCCATCTCAGGGCCCACCGCCTAACTCTCCTGTTGTTGCGGCCCCCTGTCAGTACTCCATTTACTAAAATTGTACACTTCTAGGTGGCATTGACGATGCACTACACCCAACTGTAGATGCCAGTTACCAATGCGGTCCCCGCACCTTCTCAGGGCCCACCGCTTCTTCTTCCTCCTGCTGTTGCTGCTACCTCCTGTCAGTTATCCATTCACTTCTGGGTGGCATTGATGCACTACACCCAGCTCTGGATGCTAGTTACCAATGCGGTTCATGCTCCATCTGAGGGTCCAAAGCCTCCTCCTGCTTCTGCTGCCGCCTGTCTGTCAGTACTCCATTCACTAAAATTTTACACTACTGGGTGGCATTGATGATGCACTACACCCAGTTCTAGATGCCAGTTACCAATGTGGTCCATGCTCCATCTCAGGGCCACCGCCTCCTCCTGGTGCTACTGCTGCCGCCTGTCATTGCTCCATTCACTAAAGTTGTACACTTCCAGGTGGCGTTGATGATGCACTACACAAAGCTCTAGATGCCTTTATTTCCCTAGCTAGATGCTCTTTATTTCTCTAATGGTTGAACTTGATGGACGTATGTCTTTTTTCAACCTAACCTACTATGTAAATATGTAACGATGCCAGTTACCAATGCGGTCACCGCTCCTTCTCAGGGCCCACCGCCTCCTCCCCCTGCAGTTGCTGCTGCAGTAATCCATTCACTAAAATTGTGTTACACACTTGTGGGTGGGTGGCATTGACGATGCAATATACCCAGCTCTTCATGACACTTACCAATGCGGTCTCCCTGGCGATAGCTGACCAGAGGCCACACACTGCTACTGCTTTCGCTGACCCACGTTCCATCTCTGGTCCTCCATCCTTTTGCCCAATGTCACCCCGCTACTTGTCCGCAACTTTATAGGTGGTATTCCTAACACATGTCATCCAGGTCATGATGCCAGCTATCAATTAATATTAATATTAATAAACAGGATTTTTTATTATGCAGCTATATAAATAGTGGTGCGTACATTAAATAGCAATGCATTCTTCTGCTGTTTTGACAGCAGAGACTGTTGCTAGTGGGTTGAGTTCACCCTTTCTCAATGTCCTAATGTTTATGCTGCCTTCTGGATGCTGTCCATCACGCAAAAATCCTATTTGCCTGCTGTCACTTTACCTGCCATTTTCTGGAAAACCACAAGCTTTTTTGGAACTTTTGTATTTGTCCTTTGTTGCCACTGTTCTCCTACACATACCTAGCAAATTTGGTGGTTCTAACATCTATAGTGGCATTGCTAATAATGTTTAAATTCGGCCCATTGGCTTTAATAAAATTCATGAAATTGATTCGCCAAAATTGCGCGGACCCATCGGAAGTTCGAGGAAATTTTCACTAGACTGTCGAAGGTCCTCTTGCTCATCCCCAGTATCAAGTTATAAGCTAACTTGATATATAGTAGGGGAAGGCTACAGTTCATGCTATAATGTACCTACTGCACAGCAAAATTAAACATTATGACAGGCTTTCCTTAATTGCAACACTTATCTTATCTTTTTTGGACTGGTGTTAGTCCTATGTTCGAAATAAATTAAATTTAATTTTAATTAAATGTTATTTAGTTCAAAATGATACATACAAAGTGTTTCATAGTGAAAAGTTACCTTGTTTTTGCCTACATAAGGTCAGCTTTAAAGTATCAGTTTACCTAATTGTATCCCCACCACAACTCAGGACTGTGTTTGCCCACTTGGGAGTTTTGAGTGTTCTTCTATTCATTAGAATATAAAAAAAATTTAGAAAACCAGAGAATTAGGATATAAATATGAGATATAGAATGCTATTATATTTACCAAAGGTTGAAATTGTAGATATGTTGGAGTGATGACGTATGAAATATGCATGTACCTGATCACAAAGCCTGCAATATAACTTTTATATTAAAAAATCTAGTTACACATCCACATTTTGGCATTTTGGCCTGCAAGGGTTAACCACAACAGACATCAGGGAAACAAGGTAACTGATGAAAATATTATCTCCAGTGAGATGTCATATCTTGCCTCAAGCGCTGGGGAGGAAATTAAATGTATTTCCCTATACACTCTGATTCCAGTTATGTATGCAGATTCTAGTGTCTGTCAAACTGCAAACTGCACCTAGTAAATTCTGTGGTAGACAGAATGGTTTCAGAATGACAGTAAGTAGCTACCCTACCTTTCACAAGTGATTGCAGCCATTAGGCTTGGAGCTTACACTGCTCTCAAGACTCTCACCCCATCCTAATATAATAGCATGGGTACCTGAGCCGCCGACTATTAAACATCAGCATTGTCCCATGGACCTTCTTTAGGACCCGCGGTGACCTAATAACATTGGTGCATGGCTCTGAAATGCTTGTATTTGGGCCTCCCATTTCATATTTTGTCAGGGCCCCTATGTTGTACAAAACCATCCCTGCTAACTGGTAACCTGTAAAAATATCTTAAAATCTCTTTTTTCTCTTTCTAGGCAGAAGTTTCATTCAGCCCAAATCTTAAGGAAATGGCAGGTAAGACCCTAGATATCCTCTGCACTCTCTTTTTCTGACTAGCAATCTGTACCAGTTTGAGCTTTTGGCAGCCTCTCTGTGACGCTGATACCACAATATGTTCTGCAACCACAGTACAAAGGAAGAGGAGTAACCTTATACTAGAAGGTGAACATTAATGTCAATGGCAGAAAACATGTTGGTATGGTATAGTTTTCATTTATAATGTTATCAAAGCTTAGTTTAGTGGAATGTTGCTGGTTCTGGTGTGGTTTTGCTTCCTCACATCCATTAACCACTGTCCTGGTTGAGACACTACATGTAGTGTTTTATCCATGGCCACCCATGGGGACAGTAGTAAGTGGTTTAGTACCACCCGCTTCGGCCTGCTATGCAGACCACAAAATGGAAGTTGTGAAGCACACATTTTATTGATGTGAAGATATTTTTTGAGAATCATAACCAGTATGAAATCTCATTCAAATGTTCTTCTGATGAAGCACACTTTGCAGATGCTTCAAGAATGGAGAAATGAGATATGTTGTGATACAAAAGAAAAAACAGAATTTCTCTGTGTGTAAAGTCTTATTGGAGACATACTAAGTGATTGTTAAATGTGGTTGTTTTTATACATTTATTTTTTTTACTAAATAGTTTTGTATGTATTCATTATATTGAATTATATGAAGTATAAAAAAGCAGCTAAAGGAAATCCTTTAGTTTTGCAGAAAAAAAATAGATGTGAATGGGGTGCGGTACTAACATTCACAAATCCTACCTTGAAATTGATCTAACTTCCCATAGCACCAGCCAAGTTACAATTTTCAAATGAACCAAGTAAATGCTGACACTCTGCTCTGGTTTTTGCAAATCCCTTCCACTGCACATCGCTGGAATTCTTTCACCCTGAAATGTTTAATAGATCCACAAAAAGAATATCACTGTAGATGTCAATTCTAGGTTACTTTAAATACCTATAAAGTCTACAAAATGAGTGCAATGTACAGTCAAAAAAACTTGCAAATTATGCAGCAGCAGTTGTTTTAAGGTTACGCCCAAAACCTAGTTATTTCAGTCAGAATGTTGGCCTTTAAACCAAAAGGAATGTTATTAGCAATATATTCTCTCATGGAGCGACCTAACTCTATTTGGAGATGGCTAAGTATATGTTGCAGGAACATGTGTTGATAGAGTAAGTGCCTGTGCTGCCCATAGCAACTAGATCACAAATGTCTCTAACGTAGACTGCAAAATGAATAGGACAAATATATTACAGAAGCAACACAGATATCTGCAATAATCAAGCTTCTGTTATATTTAGAGTCGACTGAGGTGACTTGTGCCAAAATTATTAAAAATATCTGAAGGGGATCTTGTATATTGTCTTTTGCCCTCCATATCTAAAATCCACTATACCAGACAAGATTTTTTTTTACTTCAATAAAATGGTAAAGATGAGGGTTCTGAGGCAACATTTTTTCTGCTTTGCATTGCGTTTTTTATTTATTTATTTTTTGGACACAGCATGTCTGAATGTGTTTGAGTGGCAGGGGAAATAGATCAAACATAGTCTTATTATGTGAAATGCTGCATTTCACATTTAGTTCTAGGCATTTGAGCAGTGGTAAATTTAAATAGAGCTGGGTGCATTTATAAAGAACACCTGTGTTCATGAGCTCTTTAAGGTGGAACTTTTAGCACAAAAAAATTACACTTTATATGTAAATCCATCAATCCCATTGCAAACTGAGACTGTCACCTTTGTTGCCCTGACGGGACAGTGGGCACCACCATCTTCTTCTGACTTCTACCTACATCACCCACACTTGCACTGCGTACACGAAGGATTGGGTGATGCATCCTCCTAAAGATGTTAAAAAAAAAAAAGGCTGACCCCACTGTGCATGCATGAGATCCACATTTTTTTACATTCCAGGAAACCTGCTTCTGGCGCATGCACAATATCCGGCTTGCACAGAAGGAGCAGCTTGCAGATTCTTTTGATGTGTGATGTATGTATGTATCCCAGAAAGCCACGGTTTTCCCCTTCAGATGGAAAAAGAAGGGTCCTCCCTAAAAAAGTAAAAACATGTTTCCAATATATAGAAGGGTAAAAGCCATCCCTTTATACAATGCTAAAAATGCATTGATGGGTAGGCTTTAAGATATGTACAGACATCAAATTTTGTAACTAGAAAACCACATTCTATGATCATTTCCAGCAACATTAAAGTTAACAAAGTGAACAAGTGAGAAGGATGGGCAGGAGGCACCCTTATGCACAATGCATTCTCCTACATTAATAGCAGTCACTCATTTAGAAATGCACCACATATAAGGCTGCCATCTGGCCAGTATTTTAGCAGTAAAAATTGGACTTGTTGCTATAGTTACAATACAATACTATACTATAGTTGCTATTGCTTGTTGCTGATATTTTCCCCTTTTTTTACCTTGGCAGAATGTTAATTGATGTAGGCCCGTTTTACAGATGTTAGATTTTCATTTGTTTCTAATATAATAATTTGTCATGGAAAATAATAATGTAGCTTTAGAAAGCAGTACATATGACATAGGAGGTAAATTATTCTCATCTGAAGCACAGTCTTACTGCACGTTGCTACCTGACGCCTAATTGTTGTGCTTTGTCTGTGTTTGTTAAATAAAGGTGTTTAGTGACAGGTTAATTGGCTGGAGACACTGTTAGTGTTTGTTGTTACTGTTAACTTCACCAGTTAGATAGTGTGTTAGCAGATATCTCCATGGTGACGGGCTGGGTGCCATTGACCACAAGAACCAGCCCCCAGAGAGGAGGAGAACAGTTGCCAGAACAGTAGAAAAACTATCAATCTTTTCTGTACTCTTAAAGCACCGTCAAATCTGACCAGGCCACTAGCATCTGTACAGCTCACAAAATATACAGGATCTACCAGGACTTATCACAGTGTAAAAATGGGAGCGGTTTGCACATTCTGTAGAAGATCCAAAACTGCTAACGAGGGTTCCAGAACGGGTAAACAATGATAAAGCAGATGTGCTGTCTTGAGCAGGGGGACCTTGCGGGCTCTGCAAGATTTCAGGCCTTCACGACACAATGTGTTACCAATTGTTTTCTTGGTCCCAGCTGCTCTGAGATCATTGACAAGTTCCCCCTGTGTAGTTCTGGGCTGCTTTGTCACCGTTCTCATGATCATTGCAACTCTACATGCATGGAGCCCCAGACCGAGGGAGATTGACAGTTATTTTGTGTTTCTTCCATTTGCGAATTATCGCACCAACTATTATCACCTTCTCACCAAGCTGCTTGACGATAGTCTTGTAGCCCAGTCCAGCCTTGTGTAGGTCTACAATCTTGTCCCTGACATCCTTAGACAGCTCTTTGGTTTTGGCCATGGCGGCTTTGGAATTCGGTTTGGAATCTGATTGATTGCTTCTGTAGACAGGTGTCTTTTAAATCTAATTTAAACATTGAGCAAAATAATTACTATGTAAGCATATGTGATCATAATTTTAATATTGATCTGGTGATACCTTGCAAAGTGTCTTTGGAAAGGGCTCAATTTCAGCCAATAGCAATACTTTGTGTTACCAAGTACCGAGATGCAATTAAGACATCAAGAGGCAATAGGCAATAAAGAGGCATAAAGATGTCAACCGCTCCCCTAGGTGTCCAACACTCAGAATTTAATGTTTTCTGTAATAGAGCAAAGAATAACAAGAAATCACTGTGGAGATAAGTATCCACTGATCAGTGAAATCTTTCTGCATAGTTGATGTTACTCACTTCTGAATATGGACAGGGTTTCTTTAAATTGTCATAGAGTTTTTGCTTGAGTCAAATGTCAAAACCTGAAGTTTGACTCTTGCTTTGTAACTCTCCGACCTGTCTTCTTTAATATATATATATATATATATATATATATATATATAAATATATATACATACATACAATATATATATATGTTAACTGTCTTTAAAAGCTGTCTCTAAGCTGCTAAGGAATCATCTCAGTCTTGAAGTCACCCGCTGGCTGATTATCAGGAGGTCATTTATAGGCTTGTTGTACATCTGTGGCATGGTCATGGAACCTAAACAGTTGGCTGAGCCATGGATATTGCATCTATTTGGGCATGCATAATCAGTTTATGTTTGGCATATACCATTGTGGTCAGTGTAAACCCCCCCCCCGGAATGACTAGGTGTGTGTTACAAGCCATGCAAAGCAACACTTTAATGGTTACTCCACCAGATACACATATTTACTTTCCTTCACTCCACCAATCAAAATTAGCTGTCAGGAACAGACAGGAACTATACCTCAGATGTATACCTCACCTTGAGAGTTTTTGCAGGGTAGAGGTAGAGCATTCTCTCCCCACCCCTATGCTGACCCCCTATGGGGGTTGACTGGTTGACTGCGCTTACAAACACTAGTCACTGGCACATTGCAACAATGAGTCACATATTTCTCTATACCCAGAATATTGTGTACCATTCTTTTATCTGTCCAAGTTACAAAGAAGAAAAAATGCAACTGGTGGGGCAAACACTAAAACCTTGCATGGACAAGCCACAAGTTTGTTTTAAGAATCCCCAGCTGCATAGCGTGATTGAAACACATTCATCTTGTTTTCCAAAAACAACCAGTCAGAACACGAGGACACACAGTTCCCATCAATGATATTGAACCTAATAATATTTGACTGTGAACAGCATCTAAATCAAAAAGTCTGTATTGAGTGTGCAGGTTGCCATTCTTCACCACCTTCTGAATGTGCTGGGTATCTGGCTGTCTTTGGTTGCAATCTATTCTAAGTTAGAAATCCAGATCATCTTATTTGTACCAGGTCAGTGATTCAAAGTATTACATTTATTGTAACTTTGTGACCACAAGGCAGCAAGGATTCTCAGAAGAGGTACCAAACTAAACATCTTAACTTTGGGTTTCCTTTATTAAAACAAAGTTTTGATTTACATCAACCAATAAGATGTTGGAATACATTCTCCTATCGACAATTCAATAATGCCTGTAATTTGGTGTTGGGTTTTGGGTTTGGGTTTTCCTCTCTAGTACCTTACATACAAGTTTAGTTTCTGTGCCATCCAGCTTTCTAATAAATGTATTTTTGTTTTGTCCCACCAGAAAAACTTAAGAACAGCAAGATCATCTTTGTGGTTGGTGAGTATGAACAGAATTTTTTTTACCCGTGTGGCAGGATTTCAGGATCAGGATGTAAGGGGAAACCCTTAATAAATGAGGACATATCCCCATTGTCACTAGAACAGGTGTTCCTATGAGAAGAATTCCCATTTTCCCTGTTCCAATGACAAAAAAACTGGTAAAGGTTCTAGCACTTTCTTTCTAAATCCAAATAGAGAAATAAATTATTAAGAATAAGAAAAACAGATTGAACCATCACTATAAGGCTCAGTTCACACTAACATATTTTCAATCCAGCCCTAAATATAGTTATCATTGAAATGAATAGGTTTCTCCTTTTTGTTACTCATGGTAGCATTTCCAGTTGGTTTATTAGATTCACATGCAGCATCCAAAGGCAGTTCACTGCTCCAACTATGCCCATAGATTTGAGTTTGAACCACTTTTGCAAGCAGTTTCAGCTGTTCAGGTGGAGGACTGGAAATGGAATGAAAAGTGAAAAAAGCTTTGCAACTTCAAGCAAACGTTGGCACAATGCAAGAATAAAGCAAGGGATGACATCTAATACAATGCTTACAAGATATGCCACACCCCAAAAATAAACATTATATTTGAATTTGCAGAAAGTACTGGGACTTTCTGGTTGGTAAAAGCAATCAGTTTGACGCTAAAAAAACAATTAACATTCTTTAATTTTCCCAAAATGTACTAATTAATAAAAGCATTAAAATACATTACAACACTCATTGAGTACATTCATTTCAATGTTGTATCCTCAACGCATTTCGTGGAACTCGTCCACTTCTTCAGGAGGAAAACTCAATGAGCATACAGTTCCCTTACATCAAAGCCCTAACCAGTAGTGTCTTCTACTTTGCAAATTATATCAAGGACATTGGATTAACTCTCAATCTGACCAAAGTCAGATTTGATTTTAAGCTTTTTTATTCTGTTTTCTTTTATGAATTAAACACTTGAGATTGATACATATTAAAACATTGAAGGTCATATAGCAGTTAAACATCCTGGGAAAAAGCACATGTGGGGTTCCTCTTTTGAAAATTCTATTCATGCCCTCTATGCATGACTCTTCAAGATGCCTTTTGGGTACAGTAAAAAAAAAAAAAACAAATAAACAAATTTGCTGTTACTAAACATCTCTGCGTCTGACTCTTTCAGGAGGACCGGGCTCTGGTAAGGGAACCCAGTGTGAGAAGATTGTACAGAAATATGGCTACACCCACCTGTCTACTGGGGACCTGCTGAGGGCAGAGGTGTCCTCTGGATCTGAGCGAGGGAAGACACTTTCCGCCATCATGGAGAGAGGAGAGCTTGTGCCTTTGGTAAGATCAGCACTAAAACTGGCCACACACACTACAAATAATCTCTGCAATTTCTATTTAGATTTACAACTTTAAAGTTCAAGTTCATAAATTGGGGTTAGGCAATTTTTACAATGTCAGCCAGCTATAAATCTCAAAAAATATCAAATGGCTCAATGCAACTCTAACAGAAACTATTGCTGTCAGAAAATGAAAACACAGAACATTTCAGTTATGTTTTTCCTTTATCCACTTAGTCTTTTCAGTGTAAGTAATGGCGACAAAGTGATTGCATGTTTCTACTTTGAATGTTCAGCTCCAGGGTTTGCAAATGTAATATTTGCTCTATTATGTTTAGTGTTATTGCATCCCATTTACCAGCAGGTGGCAATGTTTTACTTGTGCTGATAACATTACAATAGGGCATTATTAAGCCTGTTACTGCAGAGTTAACTTTCCAGGATAAGGTTATTTATATATATACATATATAGAGAGATATACAATGAGAATAAAATGAAAAAACAGTCACATTAAAATGTACACCTTGGGGGCATGGACTGGCGCATGGCGGAGTGAGACACGTAAACTGAGAGCTCCCGTCTCCCGCCAGCTTCTTTCTCCTTCCTGCGGCTCAGCAAGAGCACATACAGCGGTCGCCACCACACAATGGGGAAACATAACAACCGGGAATCTGGTGCCGCAGCGAGCTGAGATGACTGATCGCAAGCGTGATTTAGGTAACAGGATGGAAGACATACACCACTGATGATGAAGGGGACACTTGGTCAAGCACACTGAAGCCCTTAATGCTCACTCCACACTACTCCACCAACTCATCTATCAACATGATGATTTAGATCAGGGGTGTCAAACTCAGGCCCGTGGGCCAAATCTGGCCCACGCTGTAATAATATTTGCCCCACCAGAAAATACCAAATGTCAACTAGAGCTGGCCCGCCAGTAGACAGTGCATGCACTGCCAATACTACAAATCCCAGAATGTTTCGCTGGCACGTTAATCAGGACCCACAAGCGCCCCCTCTTCTGTTGACATTCATTAGCGACCTTCCTCAATCGAAGATATTTTTTCACAAAATATCAAGGTTGGTCCGCGACTTTGAGTTTTTCACTCCTGATTTAGAGAATAGAAACAGCCTGCCGCCATGGCAGTTTTCAACGATCTTTTACAAGAACCCAAAGATCATTTCATAGAACTGGATAGGATCCATAGAGCCCTGGGTCCCAAATCACAGAATCCTTCCCTGTCCTAAAGAGGACATTATGCGGATTGCCCGCACTCAGACCTCTATCTCATTTAATGGCAAACTGATTCAGCTAATGCACGATCCTTCCCGCCACACTCTCACACAGCCTAGAGCTCTTAAACCTATCTTGGATGTCCTCAAAACACCCAACAAAGTATAGATGAGGATTCCCCTTTAAATTGATTGCCTTTGGAAATGGGAAATCTGCTACTTTTGGCCAACTTAAGGACTTACCTACATTTCAGCGTGCATTGGGCCTCCCTGAGCTGTCCGTCTTAGAATGGCTGATCTTACAGCCCCTGCTGGATCTACCGCCTCCTTCGCCATGGACACTCCATCAGCACAAAAATCCTCACAAATTTTATTACTCATTTAACAGCCATGTGCCACAAGACCGCTGAAGTCTCTGGAAGTTTACTTAGGATGAGGTGGATTATAGGACTTGCTTTCTTACGGCCACCGATTGTTGAGCATAACTCTACTTTAAATACCTAACTTTTTTTTATGCCGCGTTCTGAACAGTTTATTCCTTACATGCAAGTTATTGAGACATAGTAGGACATTTATTATCCTTTATTATCTTCTGTTTCATGATCTCTTGCCACCTTATGCATGACATTAAGTCTACACCATACTAAACTTTCCCCGCACCTGATCTTAATGTTATACTTTATGTACTGCAATAGTGGGAGTACTCATGTTTTATATGCACTTTACCATTTATGGTTTCTTACATTAATGTTGCTCCTGCATTGATGTTGACCTTTGCCTAATATCGTTTATTTTCTGCCTCACATTCTCCTTCTACTTCTTTATACATGACATTAAAGAGGAACTAAACCCAAAACTGCCTAAAACAAAAAATATCTTACCCTCAATCCTGCAGGGCAGTCCGATCCATCCGGAGGTCTTTCCCGTTAGGTCCCGCGTCGTCCCGGCCCAACTTAGATATCCCAGGAGGGTTTGCGCTCCCATTCATGTATGCTGCACCCTTTTTTTTATCTACCATTTTATGTAAAGTGAAATTTCTGAGTTTAGGTACACTTTAAGTCAACACCAGACTAAACTTTTCCTGCACCTGATCTTAATGTTATATTACTTGCATTACAATACTGGGGGTACTCATGTTTTATATGCACATTAATCTTAATGGTTTTTTATCCTAATGTTGTTACTGCATTGATGTTGTCCTATGCCTAATTACCCTGATTGACTACATTAGGATTTTTTAGCTAATATATTGTTTCTCCAACCAGGACCGGGAGCTCCTCCTGCTTGTTTACCTCACCTAGGGATATTGATGCAGATTTTTGCGTCTCACATTTTAGACTCTTCTTTCCTTGTCTTACTTAATACCCACCTCCCTAACTACCCATCTAATTGCACAGTGGCCCGTATGACCTGTGTACCATTATCAAAAGGAGACCTGCATCTAAATCCTTCTTACCCGTACCTTGATGCTGGATAAAAAAACTTCCTCTGTGAATGTAAGAGGGTTTAACACACCAGAAAAGCACAGGTTCTGTATCACGTCCATAAAGCTGCAACCAAAATCCTTTTTTCTTCAGGAAACGCACTTTAGGAGTTATTCAGTACCTACATTTACAAACCCATATTACACTTCATGGTATCATAGTTCCAACCCTCAGGCAAGTCAAAAGGAGTCTCTGTTGCATTTCATAAGTCCTTTACCTCGGTTGTTTTGCAACAACATAGACCCTCTATGTCGTTACATATTCCTGACTATCTGATATGCAGATTGAGTATTTACACTAGCAAACATACAACATGCTCCTAACCGTGATCAAAATCACTACTTTTATATCTTAGTGAAAGACCTGGAAAATTTTCGCCACCATAATCTCATACTGGGAGGCGACTTTAACATACCCTTTGTACCACATGAGGATACCTCCTCTGGCCACTCTGCAGTGTCGTTGTCCTCTATATTCCAAAATTAGGCGTCTTTGGCACACGCTTGGTTTAAAATTTGGCACACGCTTGGTTTAAAACTTGGTGGCAAATTTCTCCCCCCACTGATAAAGGTTACAGTTACTTCTCATATGCTCACAACACCTATAGTCGTATTGATTACTTCTTTATTGCACAATCACTGCTAGATGTTCCATTCAAGACACAGATGGGCATATACGTCTCTGGTCTGATCATGCACCAAAACATTTAGAGTTGGGCCTACCCTCCAATTCTACCCGCAGGAATTCATGAAGACCTAGTGACTCACTTCTTCAAGATCCATTATGCGTAGCAGAAATTGAGGGCCATAAGCACCTTTTGTTTTACTCGTTCAATTGATCCTACCTATCCTCTTACGCAATCGGAGGTCCTGAAATATGTACTTAGGGGTGTACAAATTCAAAATGGTGCCTGCCTTAAAAAAGCAAGATCCGTGCAAATTAAATCTCTCCTAGGCAAAATTGCAGATCTTGAGCTCCAACATGAGACTTGGCATCCTGCACAGATGTTGACCTCTCAAATATCAGAACTTTTACGTATCTTAGTGTTGATTTGGAATATTATCTGCATAAATATGGATGCTAAATCCCCTATCAATTCATTGCATTCAGGAATGTCTTATAGCTACCTAAAAAGATGTAGATGGATACCCCAGGAGCCTGATTCCCTAAAAACTCCCTGTTATTATCCCAGCTCCCCTTTTATATATTTATATATATATTTCTATAAATAATAAATATATATATATATATATATATATATATATATATATATATATGTATATATATATATATTATAGTCTCATTAGGTAACATTGGGGACTCTTGGATTGGTTAGTGGGTGTGTTCTGTACGATGACCATCAGTTGCCACAAACCCCCTAGATTGGGATGGGTTAATGTATGTTGATGGACCTCCCAACTAAATTTAATATGTGAATCTCCAGCTGGAATCTAAGTTTAGGGGTTCGTAAAGGTCTAGCTGAGTCATCACCCCAGCCCATCTGTTCAATTATGCATCCATCTTCCGCTGACTCAGGCTTGATGGATTTATTGCCCCTTGAAGGGCCCTACTGGCGATCTGTTTTACCATCTGTTTGTTTATTGTTCCTTGGCAAACCAAACCCTGTATTGGTATTTATCTTTTGTTACTTCTGTGAAATCCTTGAATTGGAGACCCCCCTAGGAGGGCCAGAGGCCAGTTCAAAGAAAAAAAAGGTTTAATGTGTAAACATCACATTCCTAGCACGGTATTCCTGTATTGTTTAATGCTACTTACTATACAGTCTAACTATTAGGATATCTTCTACAGTGTACGTATAACGGGAACTATATACATATATACCCGCACACATACCTATACATATATATATATATATATATATATATACATCTGTATACATATAAATTTCTTTTTACGTATCCATAAACAATCTTTGGGTGCAACATTAGACTCCCAGTCAATCATTGCTCAGGACAAGGCCAAACGGCACTACTATGAATTTGCCCAACAAGTGTGGGAAGCATTTGGCTCAAACCTTACACCCTAGACAGCCTAAGGCGCACATCCCTTTTATGTTATCTGAAGGCTTCAAGGTGTATGGTAACCTCGTTATAGCCAAGGTGTTGAAAACTACTATGCTAACTTATAAAACCTTTCTCCAACACCAACTCACTCTGGTGTTGAACCTCCCATAGAATCCATGCAGTCCTACATACAAGACAAGGCCCTACCAACACTGGAATCATCACATATCGCTGTCCTAGAACTTACAACAGAGGAATTTGCCAAAGCTATCAAACCTCTTAAGACGGGCAAATGTCCTGATCCGGATGGTTTCCCCCCATGCTTTTACAAGGCATTTGCCATTAATCTATTCCCAGAACTTACCTGTACTTTTAACGCAGTAGATGCAGATCACCCACTCCCCCCCGCCCATGCTTCTGGCTAACATCTCAGTTATACCTTAGCCAGAGAAAGATCACACCATTTGCAACAACTACAGACCCATATCCTTATTGAATGTAGACATTAAATTATTCATCAAAATCTTAGCAAACAGACTAGCCCCCATTTGCCAACCTTAGTGCATAATTACCAGCAGTTTTATTCCAGGCCGCGAGGTCTGGGATAACACCACCAGTAAATTTCATATGCCAAACAACAAAAAATTCCAGCCTGTCTCGTTTCCAAAGTTGCAGAGAAGACCCTTGGTAGGGTCAACTGGCAATTTCTGCTCCGCAGCTCCTCCGGAGATTTCTTCTTTCTTCTGTCTTCAGCCGCTGAATGCAGAGACAATCTCCGGGTTTTCCTGGTTTTTCTGAGTCCAATAAAAAGAAATCTTTATATAATATATATAAATATATCATAAATATATAATATATAGGCTCCTGTACAGTTATATTACATTATACACAATTTTTTTTGTAACATTTTTTTTTTTATTTAAAATGTATTAATTAATTTATTACATTTAATAAATATTGGACATATTTCAGTGGGTTATGCCTAGGAAAAATAGCCTACAATGTAAAATAAAATTCCATGCAAAAAAAGTAACGCTTTTTGCATGAAAATACGGAGAGAATTCCCGTCCTCCAGCAGAGTTCTCCAGCACCGGATGCCCATCCTCTCGGTCAGATCCCCATCTTCTCCTTCCTTCGGTGTTCACGTACGATCCCTCTGCGATTCCTGATGACGTCGGTGCAGTCCTACGTTAATTTTTACAATATATTTAAACTTATTTATTTACCTTATTTTACATGATTGTGTGTTTCAAACTTTATTATATTCAGGATATCCACTAGACCCTTGTTTGGACATATTTCGGTAAGTTACAGGTCTACAATTATATAAATTAAAAAAAATTTCATGAAAAACAGTGTACTGCTTTTGGTACAGAAATCCAGACATCAGTGAAACGCCCATAAGGTTAATACATGAGCGCGTTATTCTTATCCACCCTACTATCTCCATTAATCTCACTTTTTGATCATCCAGTTCTCCCTATGAGAATTTTTGCAAAACACATATAATGTGTCCAAGAAGTGTCTGGCTTGTGGCGAGTCTTCTGTAGAGTATCCCTCCTCTACGGAAGACTGGCCACAAGCCAGACACTTCTTGGACCCCACCCAGGGTACGTTTATTTCACCTAACCTAAATCCCTCATTTGCACAATTCTGGTTATTACAAATGGAGCTCACTAGATTCTGTAGGGCTCTTTAACTTTCCCCTAACATACAACTGTCTCCATTTGAAGAGCTATGTACATTAGTAGAAACTCCACGTCATCTAGCCTCCGTTATTCACAAGATGCTCTTGGAAACCTATGCCAAAATATACCCAAGTTTGTAGAAGAAAGAGATTTAGCGGAGCTGGACTGGCTCATGCCCTTTGAAATGGCACATAAAGGTTTTGTTTGGGGATACACTCAGGAGAAAAATTACAAAATCTTATCACATTGGTATGTGTCAAACATCAATTGAATCTTCCCATTTTGCACTTTCATTGTCCTTCTGTCTATTTCCAGAGCTGAGTAAACTACATATAAATGTGCAATAGGCGACATGAGTGTTTCTAAAATTTCTTAAACTGCAGCCAGTAAGAACAAAAATTTATTGTGTTTGGCTTAAGGGTAATTGCTTCCAAAAAGGGTGTTTTGTTTATTTGGATTCTGATTAATATATAAACGGTAATTGTGTGTATTTAAACAATCATTCTGGGTAAACTTTTAGCACGTACTGCAAACAAATTATCATGTAATAAAGTGCCTTTTCCTTCCTCAGGACACTGTTCTGGACATGTTGAGAGACGCCATGGTCGCCAAAGCTGACACCTCTAAAGGTTTTCTCATTGATGGCTACCCTCGTGAGGTCGAACAGGGGGAAGAGTTCGAGAAGAAGGTGAGAAACTGACAAAGTCTTGGATTTCAGAGCGTTTTAATCTTATAAATCTCCAAAGGTAAAGAATGACTTGGGCTACTGAATTCACCAAACAGAAGCTTTCAATAGAAGTCCCTGGCAATTCAAATAATCATTATAAAGTATGAGCTTGTGTCTCCCTCATCTATTAAAAATGCATAATGACAGTGCAGCCAAGACTGTGTTCTAAATCATTTTATTCAGTCTTGAGGTTCTGTAAGCCAATGTACATGTGCACATTGTATTGTACATGTGCAATTCCAGCTCTTGAAATTGTGCACAAATTTTTGCAAAATATAACCAATTTATGTACATTTTAATAATTATATAACCATTATATCTTCATATGCTTATTGGAAGATGTCACAAAGGGAATTATTATAAACAATTGGGTTTCAGTACTAAAAGTTTGATCTGGTAATGAAAGTAAATAAAGTTTTGTCTGGTAATGAAAGGGACATGGATAATTAGTGGTATGGGATATATAAGGTTGGGAACAGTGTAAAAAATGGAACAACATGGCTTATATAATACACAGCACACTGAGTTTAGGAGTGTGGATTATGTTTTGTACAGCTCAGTGTATAGAATAGTGCAGAGTTGAGTATATTATCTAAAGCACACAACACAGAGTGAAACAGTATGTATTATATGTTTTAAATCATAGGTCACAAAGCAAATCAGTGTAGGAAATATATACATCAAATGATCAGCATAGTGTACAGTACAGAGTGGAGTATACAACCTATAATCAAAATACAGAACACAATAGAGTTTAAATACTTTAAAGAGTTTAGACCATACAATAAAATGTACAGCGCTATTTATTAGTTATAGTCTATTGTTAGTGCTAAATAAATCCTGTTTAATAATAATAAGAATATTAATAATATTACAGACTGCAGTAGAGGGAGTATTTATATGACAGAATGGAGCAGCCTGTAGTATGTAGCTTACCTTTATAATAATGTGCAAAAAATACAGCAGTTTTGAATATATGTTTTACAACACAGCATACAATGAATAGTGATCATATGTATGTGACAAACAAGTAAGCATATAAAAATGTTAGCAATATAGAGTTTAGTAGCTGTATATTCTTTGTAATTTGATCTGTGATAATGTGTGCCGCATTTTTTACTTATTTTAAGAAAAGTGACATCCTTGCTACAGGTATTACCGGTAACTAAAAATTTCAGAATCCAGATATTATATGTACATTTAGAAGAGTTTTGCACCTACTGGTAGAAGTCACTACAACACCTCTACTCCTACAAATTGGCTTGTTGACACCAAGGGATTTTAAAATGTATTTTCCACAAATCTTTAACACTTACCATCCTGTTATTAGAAAAACAACCTCTAGATCAACTGTGTATATATATTTTTAATTTAGGATATGATGGTTTGTATTATATTTATTTCCCTAGTGGTTGAACTTGATGGTCTTTCTTCAACCTTACTAATTATGAAACTATGGCATATTTCATGGTGATTGCAGTAAGGTGACTTATTTTACCTGTGTGGATAAAAATGTTGGTGTATATTCCCGACGCTCATTAGTGGAATAGCTATTTGCATAGGATGCTAAATATTTTCAACATTACAGGAAAAATCCAGCGAAATGTAACGACCACTGTGTATCAATATAGACTATTTCTATATCAGCCATAATTAGGCTTTTGTGTATCACTACAATAAAAATATTAGACAGAGTCTGTCCATTGTCTATCACTATAGGTTATTATAATCTCAGACACTACCTGTTTATTGTGTATCGGCATAGAGCAGACTTTCTTCCATTTTTTTTACCCAGTGGAACCCTTAAAATATTTTCAGGTCTGCTTAAACCAATTTGTTGGGAATCAATTGGGGAAAAAGCCTTTTAAATCTGTGGCCAGTGGAAAGAGTGTCCCCTACGGTAGTGTCTAGAATAACACCTTTATAGAAAGTTTAAGAGTTATGCTGTAGCTGGCTCTACTAAATGGTGTTGGCCCCAGAACTATCAGAGTAGAGGTCAATCAGCCACAGTTCAAGGAACCCCAAGCAAGCTTTGAAGAGACCCTGGGTTTCCACAGAATATTGGTTGAGAATGGTTGCTATAGATCAGTGATGGCGAACCTTTTAGGGACCAAGTGCCCAAACTGCAACTCAAAACCCACTTATTTATCGCAAAGTGCCAACACGGCAATTTAATCTGAATACTGAGGTTTTAGTTTAAAAAAAAACAACTCATACATTAACATATTTTGTCTTAAAAGAAAAACACAATAACAGAGCTTTTATTGATACAAACAACATTTTATTGAATGGTAAAAGTTTGCATTTGGCATGCTTTTGAACAACGAATGTGGTTTTTACCTTTTGTTAGCATGCTGATAATTTGTCTAACCCTTGGCCCATACTGCTCATAAGCATAAAATGATTCAAACAAAGAAAGCAAACCCAGATGCTTTCATTGATCTAAAATTATTTGGAAGAGAATTCCACACTTTAAGGATTTAATTTTCAGAACTAACTGTGGTGTGAATTGTCATCCCTTCTATCTACTCAACCTTACGAAACTGTAAAAATCTGTTACTAAAATTCACCTTTGCAGCTGCTACAACGCTAGAAAATTCCTTGTATATTCCCTCATGGCTTGTAGGATTGTCTGTAAATGTTTTATACTTTTTTAAATGCATTTTTAGATTTGAGAATTTTTTCAGCAGTCCATATTCATGGTCTCATTCAAAAACCTGCAGTTTACTCTCAAATGTTTTTATATCAAAAATTATCCTTTCTGCTGTTTACCCTATACCTTGTAGTTCTTTGTTCAGTACATTGAAGTGTAGTGTAAAATCTGTAAAATAAATTAACCTCCTTTAATAGTACGTGAAACTGTGGAAAATTCTGATTTTTCTGCTTTCCCTGGCACAAAGAGCTTCTTGATGTAAAATTCAATGGAACTCAATGACTTGATGTTTTGTTTCTTTAACAAAGAACTGTATGAAACCAGATGTTGCCCCACCATAGGCCCCATCACTAGTAATTGAAACCACTTTTTCTGGTCCTATGTCAAAAAAGCCTCCATTGTAGATATTTATCCCTTGTGTTTTTTCAGGCAAAGACACCAGTTTCACCACCTCTTCTCTTATGATGTCACCAACACCATAACACAAAAATACTGCTAGCCTTGCATGATAATTTTTTTCTGTGCTTTCATCCAAGCACATGTTAGTCAGCAACTCACCACTGACTTATAAAAGGCAGCCTGTTACTCCATCACATGCCATGTGGCTTGATCTTTAACATTATTTCTGCTAAGGAGCATCCCAGAAATGCATTGAATAATGTTATCCTTGTTTGGGAAATCATGAAAAAGGGAATTACTCCCAGACAACATGGTCATTTTCATAATATCCCCATCAGAGAGGGCCATGTTGCTGTTGCTGGCAGCTGTCAGAAGATTTGTTCTGGAAAGATAGTTGCAAAAACTAAAATACTGGGAATGATACTTCCCCAATTTCCCTTCAAGAAACTCTTTTCGTTTCACCAAATTTGTCAACACTTTTGTGGTTGGTGTCAAAGTGCCGTCTGACACTTGATGTGCAACACACAACACTGTCATTATACAGATCATATAAGGCTTTCCCCTTGTGTTCAATCACTCCAAATGACTCTGTCCATGCCTCATCGAATGATCTTCCACTATCTGTTTTTTCTTTTTTTGCTGTACTAATTTTTGGGTGTTTCAAGACTTGGTGTCTACAATAACACAAAATTAAAAAAAATGAAGCACCCAATACAAATCTATTCATATACCAAAAATAACATTATTAGTTAACACTAAAGAAATGGATATTCCCTGAATCTACGGCAGTGATTCTCAGCTAGGGTTCCTTTTGAATTTGCTGACCACCAGCACAAAGGGGCAATGTTCCACTGACCACCAGGTTTTGGCCTGCTCTGAAAAAGACATCTCAGTGCATTTCCTACGTTTAATTCCCCTCAGCTGTACATATGTTAGACCTAGTTCTTGGGGAATTTGCATGAATAGGATGAAGTGGAGGTGTAGCACACATTTCCCATACACAGGAGGAGGCATGCAGACCCCGATCATACATACAAGCTCTCATTTTGCCATTAGCAGGAGCCCAGATTGCTTCCTATGGACAGCAGCCAATACAAAGTTCCCCTGACAATACCAGTACAATGAGTGCCATGTCTGGCTTATCCTCTCATATAGCACACACACAGGCCATAGAGAGCTGAAACCTGCACACCAACCTATCTCAGCACTCCGAGCATTACATGTGATGTCAGGTAAATGCACCCTGTTGCTATACAATGACATTGTAAACTTTTGTGTACTGGACGCACAGAATAGATGTCAGTAAGTATTGATGCCATTCATGCAATGTACAGCAATCGTTCTCTGACAGAACCAACCCATAACCTGACACAAGCAATGAGCAACAACCTGATAAGACTAATAACCTGATAAGAACATAAGAAGAGCCCACTGGATCAGGCCAATTGCCTATTTAGTCCAGTGCCTGTATCTCACAGTGGCCCACATCTATAACAAGGAGGTAGCACAAACCCATCAGGGCTAGTAACCGGTGATGGACTTTTTCTCCAGAAATTTGTCTAATACCCTCTTAAAGGCATCTAGGCTAGATGCCATCACCAAAGTGCAAAATTACCTTCATTTATTTCAGAAACCAAGACATTGTCACTAGGACAGACAATTATCAACATCTTCCTAGTAGGATGCAAATAGCAAGTATAATAATAATATTAATAATAAATAATATTTATATCTAACATTACAGGAATGCAGGGAGTTTTACCAAATGTATGCCAATTGAATACAGTAGCAATGCAGTACATTCCACACAACTTTTTTTAAGCATTGTGGACAGTAACACACTTACAGTTACAGGGTTCCTATTACATTCAACAGACACCTTCTACCTCAAGCTTTGTGTTCACCTGGTGCTGACTGGGTATAGCTAACTGGTACTCCTGTCCCTGGGCTGTGTAGATCTGTTCTGTGTATTCAGCTTTCAGATTGTACTTCCCAAAACTAGGACCAAACAATCCCCCCTAACTTGCTACTCTCCCTCTGTACTTTTATCCATTTAGTGCTGGATCAGGACACATCAGCTTCAATACACATCAGCTGCCTCTCCTCCTCGCAGTCTGGTATTCTGAGGGTTAACTGGTTTGCCGACACTGCTATAGATTAATATAATCTCAGACATCACCTGATGTGTCACTATAGAATAATATGATTTTAACCATAATTTGTCCATTGTCTATCATGATATATAATATTTATTTCAGATATAACCCATCCATTGTCTTAAAATCTAGATTGCTCCACCTTCTCTTCTGTTGTACATTGATGCTGGTGCAGACACAATGGTGAAACGACTACTGAAACGTGGAGAGACCAGTGGCCGAGTGGATGACAATGAAGAGACCATCAAGAAGAGACTAGACACATATTACAAAGCCACAGAGCCTGTCATTGCTCTGTATGAAGGAAGAGGCATTGTAAGAAAGGTATGAACAGGGAACAGCCAAGTAGCTTGTGAGGTTGTAGGAAAGGGAGACATTTGAAGAGGACCCCAAAAGATTTACTTTTTTTCAAAAATGTATTTAAAGCATAGCAAAATATTAATGATTCTATATACTTCATATAGTATTCAAAATATTATAACATGTTTATTGAATTTTAAGTTTAATGTTGATTCACACATTCCATACTGACCCTTAAAGAAAGAGAAAGCATGAAAAATACAAGAAGCACCAAACAGAACCAGGGCTGAATGTATACTCTTTGCACTCCTCCGCAAGATGTTCTTACAGGGCTTTAAAATAACAAGTGTAAATACCATATCCACACAAACTTTGACTGATGATGGAGTGGCTAGAGGGACAGTTTGCCCACAGTGGCTCACTTGTAGAAGTGAAAAATAGAAGGGTACTTTAAAGCAGAACTAAACTGAAAAGTGCCTAAAACAAAAAAAAAAATACACTTACCTTCAATCCTGCAGCGCAGTGCATTGGTAAGGAGGTGTCTTCCATCAGGTCCTGCGTTGTCCCGTTATCTGTTTCTGAGCTGGCATGTTTTACTTAACATATAATGGATGTCTACCCTTTTTTGTAAAGTGAAATTTCTGAGCCTTAGATGTATAGGCACATCCAGTTAGTAAGATAAGGTACATTACTGGTCCACTAACATAGATACACAAATTACAGAAAGATATCAGCCCAGCTGGCCCATGACCCAGCTGCATTATACTGGCAGGCAGGGGTCCATCATTGGAAATGCAGAAAACTTTAAGCCAAACCCATGTGTAGGATTAGTCAGAGAGGTTTAGTTGGCCTATAACAGTTTGTAGCACTTCCTTTTATGCTTTAGTAACACATATTTGATTTAATAAAGCTCATCCAAGGCTGGATACACTTTCATCAGTGAAGCTGGGTGATCCAGCAAACCTGGAATAGATTTCTTAAATCATTTGCTAGCAAATGTTTTGAATCCTGGACCAGATCCATTAAAAGTTTGCTAAATCACCCAGGTTCACTGATGAAAGTGTATCCTCTCCAGCCCTGTAGAGCTTTAACAAATCAGGCTCATAGACTTGCATTGTACAACACTGTCAGGCAGAAGGTAAACGCGTGTGTGTGTGTGTGCGTGCGTGTGTGTGTGTACATCAAAACAACATTAACACCCATTATTATGATTTAGAAATCAATCTAATCTGTTTAACAATTACACTTTGATTTTATAATATATGTCCAGCCAAAAAAAAAGTTTTTTTATTTTTGGACTGAGCAAGGACTTAGAGCGCCTGGTAGGTATTTGTCTGCTATCCAGGGCTTTATAAATGATATTTAGCTACACTTTCTGTCCTGCTGACAAAGTTTTTCCAGACAGGAAGTTGGAAGAGTTTTCGAACAACAACACTGACATTTAAGTTTCGACATGCTAGAAGGGTTTTTACATTTCATAATAACAGAGAACTACAGCACGAGCCATGAGAATCTGAATTAGGAAGCAACAATAGGACTGGGCTTGCCAGATATCTTGTAACAGCGTTTTTCAACTTTTTAACCATGAGAGAACCCTTGAAATAACTTTTAGGTCTTCAGGGAACCCCTGCTATAATTTCTATATGCAAAGCTCACAGTACATTAGTGTGCTGGTCAGTAGGAAGAATGCCCCTTACATAACTGGTCAGATACCCAAAATGATCAGTGATATCAGTTAACCTGACCTGGGAGATCCAAATTGCTCATTGCAACCTTTGGAGGAACCCAAGGGCATAGCGAAATGCTGCCTTATAGGATGCTAAGCAAGGAATTAAAGTAAAGGAATTTTACATTGCAAATTAGTTGAAAATAGAAGCCTGCATCTATTAGCTCCTAGGAAGCTCATTTTCAATGGCAACAGTGGGGCAGAGTTTCCATTGGCTGTTAGTTGTCAGGGGATGAGACCATGATAACTGATGTAAGTATCTAGACAGCTTTCCAGTAAACCTCCTAATGTACACAGCAGGCACAAAAGTTGGATTGAAGAGTAAGTTTGTCCATTTCTAACAGAACAAAATGTTGGATGTTGACTGTAAGCTAAACAGCAACACAATGAGCAATACACTTAAATAAAGATTGCAGTTAGTTTTAGGACACATCAACTAGATGGCATAAACTATAAATGAAAATATACAGTATACTGTTTTATTATCATGCTTTATCATACAGAATAATTATCTGAATGCAATGCTTTAGGGCAAGACTAGAAAGGCATTGTGCCGACTGAAAAGGGGTCAGGAAATTGCTTTGAAAATCATACAAAGCGTTCCAGTCTATTCATATATGTTTATTTTCTCCACAGATCCACGCAGAGGAAACAGTAGATGAGATCTTCAAACAAGTCAGCAAAGCCCTTGACGCCTTGAAATAAACAGCAAAAAAGTGAACAAAAAATGCCTTATTTTTCTGTGTAAACATGATCCAGCCTTATCTTTCAACCCACCTTTCCCCCAAAAATAATTCAACACATATTTAAAAAAAATGAATAACAAACTGGGCGCGAGTGTCATTTTGTCTGCCTGCTATCACACCATCCCATCTAGAGACTTAAGGGAATTTTCCCTTTTTCCCGTAGGAAGGTGCGTTCTTCAACCCTGATCCCTTCTGTCTTTTCTTAAAATGTTGATATCCTCGCTCTCTTCCTGTTTTCCTCAACAGTAAACCACTCTATGGAAACACGCGAGGTATTTTGCCTTGCCTGCTGTTTTATTGTCTTTCTCAAGTTTTTCCACTTTGTCCGGCTGGAGACGTCACTTCGCAGTCCAGGAAATGATTGTTTGAAATGTGCATCACCTCGGGAGCAAAGTATGGCTGTTTATCTGCTTGCGTGGTTAAAGTGACAGGACCGTAAGATTATGGCTAAAGAGTTAAGCTTCACTTGGCGTTCAGCCTGTTTCCTTTTGGAAGCTTGCAATCTCCTTGCAGAAAGCTGGAAGGTCACCTCTGACCTTGATGTAAAGGCACAGACCATGGAGGGTGGCGGTGAGCGGCAGACCGGCAGACCGGATGCTGCTTTGTCCTCTGGGAGGTGTCCAATACAATATAAATGTATTGCATATTTTTGTAGCAGAAAGTGATTCAAAGCTCCTTTAGCATCATCTAAAAGGAATGTTGCAACAGAAAAAGTCCCCTGAACTTCTAGCTGGCACCGGTTGTCAAAAGTTGTTTATGTAGGCAGTATGGGTTAATTAATTGGGTGATTAGTGAGGTTGCAGGTCAAGTTTTAGACCCACAACTTTATCATTTTAAAGGTAGCAATACATTGCATACAAATAAATTATTTTAGGGACAAGTTTTCTCAGAAGTTGACACTGTAGATTTAGGTGGACACCAAATGGCTGAATTAACCAACCACCAAGATCTTGTTTCTCAGCTGGTTTCCTAAAGCTACATACACACTTCCAATTATTATCGTTGGAAAACGAACGACGAACGTTCATGCACGATATATATGAACGATCGTATAGCACCGATCCTGCACATAGAGTTAACGACACGATCGTTCGTAGATATTGTACACACAATAGATACGATCGTTTGAGCGATAGAGGAACTATGTGCACGACAGGAAAGTGACGGACGTTCGTTCATCACGCATGCTCTGAACATGGACGATCAACGAACGACCGTACACACGAACGATGTTCAACGATCGTCGTCCAATCCGATCCGTCGGTCCGGTCGTTCGTTTCCAGCGACTTTCCTCGTTCGTCGGCGTCGTTGGTTACTTTTTTACGAACGATTTTTTGCCCAATCGATCGTTCGTCGTTCGATTGGAACGATAAAAATTGGAAGTGTGTACGCACCTTTATACTATGTTCACAGCTATTCAACTTTGTTCCATTCAATTATAATCAAGGGTGTCAGGAAAAGAAAAAAAAAAAAGGCAAGGTAGCCTACCTCCTGCAGTTGTTACACCTATTAAACAATCAATAGTTTTGTTGATAGGTTGTCTTGAACCATTCAGTAATTTCTATGTTGATACTGGTGTACTAAACCACTTGACAATGTTTTGTATGTTTTGGGGATTCTATTGGTGAGATATCTACACTTGCATATCTGGGTCTACACATCTGCTGTAACCATTATATGGGTTTTTTATCTCCCATTGTGGAGAATGTATCAGGAAAATCTTTATCATACAAAGGCTCGCAGGACGGGTAAGTTCCTTACAGTTAGTCATAGTTTTCATGAGGAAATATTAAAACTGAACTTTTGGGAAAAGAAAAGTTTACCCATACAATGGGTTCCCCTTCCCACTGCAATAAATACCTACTTATTTTGCCTAGAGAATGATAAATGTGGATGACACACATTGATACATTGCTCCCATAGATACCCTTCTTGAAGCAACTAGCACTGAAAGCCTCTTCCCTTCACTGCCTAACCAGTGACAGCTCTCACATCATGTTGTATAATGCAGGACCAGCACTCCAACATTCCAAGGGCCTGTCAACAACCCAGAGGTGTTAGATAATGGAGGAGAATGCCAGCAGCTGTGGAAGCAGCCATTAGGGTTTTAGTGTTACATTTATTATAATTCAGTGGTCGCCAACCTTTTCAGGCCGACGGATCACTAAAGGTGAGTGACACCTGGCTCCGGACTGTGCATGCCCAGGGAGCCAGGTGTCACTCAAAGGGTGAACTTCCCCTTTAGTGACGTCATGATGCCAGAACCCACCCACTCCCCATCACAGGTCTGAGCCTGTGACGGGAGAGTTGGCGGGTTGTGTCCAGAGACACAACCCACCCACTTCCCGGACCCTTCGATCTGTAGTGGGAACATGGTCCGCGGCTCTGGCCGGTGCGTCCCCCCTAGCAGGGTCCTTCTCCTGACCCCGTTTAGGGGCGCCACTAGTTGGGGACCGCTGTTATAAATTATACAGAAGCTGTGCTGAACTTTGTAAGATTTTTTGGGCAGGGATGAGGTGAAGGATCAACCTTTTTAACCTTCATGCCCTAATCCTAACCCCTTAGACCCTCATTATAATAAAGTAATATATTTCATCTGCAACTCTCTATTCTATATTTCAAACATATGCCAAGGACTCCCCAGCTGACTGTACCCAAAGGTATTTATCTAAACAATTGCCCATCACTTGTTCTTTAACTTTTTACTGCCAGACTAATTTTTCATGCATGTGCTGCATTGAACTATAACATCCTACCTTGTAATGTGGTTCACTGCTTTGTGGAAAACAAAAAACAAACAAAAAAAAAGAATCACAACATAATCCACATGTTTTAACATAATGAATCACAACAAACCGGTCCCAATGGGCCCTTATAAACTTCAACCTAAACATATGTTGGTTCTGTAGGTTCAAGATAAATGTGGACATATGCAGTTACTGGAAACAATGTGTTTTGATCCAGAATTCAGCACCATCCATTTACTTTGTTAAGAGGAATTTGTTGTCAGCTGCTGTGAAGGGATTTGCAACATTCATTGCAAATACTGTTGTAATTCACAAAAGGTGACTATAATTTAGAAATGAAAGAGAGAGTAAAGGAAGGAATAAGCTTTTAAGATGGCACTTAAGAGAAAAAATAAAAAAATATTGTATTATTATGTTCCAAATCAATATATAAAAGAATCCAAATGGATAGAATAACTTCAATTATACAATCAAAACACTTAAAATATTTTGCTGCGCCTATGTAAGTACAATTTGTATTCGAGGAAGTACTTGATTCTATACTTATAAATCTCCTTTACTCGACGCGTTTCGCCACCAAGGGCTTCCTCAGGGGATACGAAGAAAAGTAGTAAAACTGAAATGAGCTGATATATATAATTATTTAGATCCTACTGATCTTTCCTATCATATAAATATACCAAAAAGCCGTATAGAGATTGTTATCATTATCATAGTCTTACAGTTATCAAAAACATGGTAATACAGTAATAAAAATGAATACATGTACCATGAAGGAAAATATATCAACATAATCTGGTAATTTTACATGATAGTTTTGTGATTTTAAGAATACAGTTTCCAGATTAATTGGTAAGAATAAATTTACTGTGCAAACTTAGGTTTTGAAGGAGTGAAAACTCTTAAAAACAGGTATAGTCCATTTGTTTGGGTAGCTGCCCTACAAGGTGGAACATTAGTGAGAAAGAGGATTTCATAATTATAAAGGGTCAATTATTAAATAAAATATAATAAAGATGTATGAGGAGACTTCCATCAGCAATGATTATGCCAATACAAGTCTCTAAAGTCTAATGGAAGTATAACTTGAAGAGTAAAGGATCTGAGTTACAACAAAAAAAAGAAAAAAAAAAACGCATTAATGGAGACCTAATATAAATGAGCTGAAAATGGCCAAGGGCACCTTAAGTAAAAGATTATATATATAGTTACCTTAAGTGTAATATTTACCCAAGGAAGGCTGAACTAGATATCAGTTAATTCCTTTGATGTTAGAGGAAATTATAGTTTGAGACATTGCCTTCCAAATGATGAGGTATAGTGCTGCCTTATGATGCTTGACTGGGGTAATCTATAAACACATTAATGGAGACTCATTGTAAATTACCTGAACAAGGCAATAGGCACCATAAATAGAAAAGTATATATAGTTAACTAAGATGTAATATTTACCCAAGGAAGGTTGAGACAGATATCAGGTAATTCCCTTGATGTTCAAGGAGATTGTAGTTTAAAACGCTGCCTTCCAAATTATGAAAAAATAGCATACCTTATGATGTTTTGCTGAGGTAATCTATGAACTAAATGAAATCACTAAGTTAGAATAAGCATACTAACAAACTATTTCCGTAGAGAGTACAAAGAACTAAACTTACTTGTAGCAAAAGAGACATATGGAGAGCGCCCAGGTGCTTAATTTTAGAATGCACGGTTTGTATATATATATATATATATATATAGCATATAATCGATAATGGATAAAGTAATGTAAGAGTATAGTCAATAAGGAACAACACTATGTTTAAATCCCCCGAGATCTCGCTCCTCAGGAAATATGAAGAAACATTGAATGTTTACAGGAAAAAAACGTCCATCATTCAAACTAAGACGTGTGTTGAGTGCTCAAAACGAACAGCTTTGTTGAGTGTAGGGAATACTTTTATGTTTTTTGTTTTTAATAGAAATCAATAAGTATAATGGGCGCATGACAGAGGTACTGAAAGGTTAAAATTCAAACATTTTTTTGATCGGGAAAAACATATAGAGAGTAGGATAGAGATACTCATTTGATTCCATGCATCTCACCCAATATATGGAAAAAGAGGAGAGTGCCTCTATACCAATGTAATTGGGTCCTGGGCCAGGGAGAAAATATCCCATGCCTAAACGAGGAATGAGAATGCCGCAGACGCCATAATACATGGCATCACTGCATAATACCATCCCACATAGGGGCGCCTCCCTTCCCCCGTGGTGCATGGAACAGAATTCAAAATAGATAGAGGGTTGTCATTTGTAAATGCTGTAAATTGTTGAATCTGCTGAATGGAAACCAAATTCTTTTACAATGTTGAAACGTACAGAAAAAACAAAAACACATAGTATAAGATACATTAATGTTAACATAACTGTTACAAAACTTACTTATACCAATAAAACAGACCAAAGAACTGAAAAAGAATTAAAGTATTAATGAGCAAGGAGCTTTTGATATAGTCTAAGATGATATGTAAAGAGTACATGGATGTCACAAAAATATAGTTTAGAGGTCTTCCCTAGAGTAGAAATGGTTGAAAAGATAATACATTGTTTAGACCTGGAGGTAATAAAGCAAACCTAGGTTTGAATCCACCTAGTTTCTGCTCTAAGAATTGCTGCATCAATGTTACCTGCCTCATCAATGTTACCTCAGCTGTCTTCTATCTGAGACATATAGTCCCCCCAATTGTTCATCATCATGCAGGTATGATGAACAGAAACAAATTGTTAATCCAAAAATTTAAACAACAGAGAAAAAATCTACTGTTTTGGCACATACATTTTTCGAAAAATATATAATTGAAAAATGTAATCCTGCTGGATTACTTATTCAACTCTTCTCAAACATCAAAAATCCAACTTTAAATAAAAATTATTGGGATTCAATTCCTAATAACTGTACAGAAAATCTTATGCAAATACTGATTAACTATTACAAAAATGAGATGGTTAAATTGGTCTATGAACTTTCTTCTATGTACACTCAAAATAATAATATCATTAAATCTGCCCCTTTGCAAGAGAGATATGATTCTCTCAAGAAACATCTTGAACGTTTCAAAACAGATTTATTCCATAAAAAATACTTAAAATTTCAAAAAGATGCTTTTACTAAAACAAAAATCAGCATACAAATGGGAGCCTTCTTTCAGTCAATGAAATAACATTCCTCCACCTCCACCTCCTTCCACCTCCTGCCCCTTGATCTCCATCTAACCATTTCTGTCACTCCACCACACCTACCTCCACATCCACTTCTATGCCATTTATTCACTATTCTCAATCAGATATCTCATCTGTTATACTATCACCTTCACAGCATTTGTCCACCACCTCAACACAACCTAACATTCACCAAGGCAAGAAAAGATCAGTTAGTGATCCTAATTCTCCTTATATGGACAATCCAAAATGCAAACCTTCTATCACTACCCCTGTGGAACCCCCAACTGGGTTGGGGATCCCGAAAGTCACTAATACACATGCTATAGGCATCTCTTCCACTGATTATATGCTACAATCCGACACCATACAGAGTCCCTCTCCGCACAACCCTGCATCTACCTCACCTAATTTTTTACCCCTGCCTATACCCATTAATTGGGCAACCCATTTTGGTGCTATTCCTAAAACATCCAAATCTTTTTTAGCCCTTCACCCACCCCCTCTCCATCCACCCACTTACTTAAAAAAACTCCCTCAGATGAACGAGAATTAGACATAATCAATTTACCATCTGATCAGTTGTCTGCAGTTGTAAATCAACTTCTCAAATGTGGATTTACTTTCTCCACTTCTTCTGAACTAGATACATTTGAATTAATTAAAGATGTAAATTTATTTGCTCGAAACTTAGCACCTAAACTTATGTACAACAAATCTATGCCCTCTAATGAATATAAAATCCCACATGAACATGACAGTTTTAATAAACAAGATTTTAGAACACTGAAAATTCTTCAGCAATTGTTAAATGAAAATGAATAAATCGAAACAGACCTTTTGTCTTTTAACCAGGGGACATCTATGCCATTTTCATCCAGACGTTTAAAGTAAATGTTTTTTCCAACGTTATTATACTTTTCTCATATGCACACTTTTGTGAAATTAGTCACTCATGATTTAAGGTAATTACAAACCTCTATGACTAATACTGTGAATGTGAAAGAAGAAATTGCAGATGGAACAAACGATGAGGTTGAGGCATTATGGGTGGAATTGAATGTGGAGTTCAATAACACACAATTAATTATTGGAGTCTGCTACAGGCCCCAGAGTGCTAAAGAAGAACTAGAAAATCAGCACAGATAGAAAAAGCAGCAAAAAGTGGAAGTGTTTTAATAATGGGAGATTTCAACTACCCTGACATTGACTGGAGTAATGACACTACAGGAACAGCAAAAGGGATGAAAATTTGTAAATTTAATACTAGATAATTTTATGGTACAGTTTATAGAAGCCCCAACTAGAAATGATACTCTGCTGGACATAGTTCTTTCTAACAATGCAGAGTTTATAACAAATGTGCATATCATCAAGAGAATCTGGGTAGGAGTGACATATGATTTTTATTTAATGTAGGTTGTAAACAGGAAGCAAAAACAGGAAAGATAAAAACATTTAATTTTAAGAGAGCAAATTTTCCATTATTAAGGGCGGCTCTCTGTGACTTGGACTGGGAGACAATATTGTCCTAATAGAACACAGAACATAAATGGGAATGTTTCAAGTCTGTTCTACAAAAGCACACTGAAAAAAATATTCCAATGGGTAAAAAGTTTAAGAGGCTAAAATTAAAACCTATATGGCTCACAGCTGATGTTAAAAAAAGCCATAAGGAACAAGAAGGGCATTCCAAAAATATAAAAATGAAGGATCACCTTCATCATTTGAAAACTATAAAGAATATAACAACAGATGTAAAAAGGAGATAAAATGTGCAAAACTTTAAAATGAAAGACAGATTGCAAAGTAAAGTAAGGCAAACCCCCCAAATTTTTAAAAATATATTTATAGCAAAAAGATCAGATCTGAGCATGTAGGCCCCTTAAAGGATTTCGTTGGATTTGTACCTGAGGATAAAGACAAGGCAGATCTACTAAACCTTTTTTTTTAGCTCTGTGTACACAAAGGAAAATGGCAGATCTCATGTCCGAATTTATAATGTCACTGCCTTAAATGAGTCACAATGGCTCGGAATTGATATGATTGAGAAACAGCCGGGAAAAATTAAGGTTGACAAAGCACCAGGACCTGATGGATTACATCCACGTGTCCTCAATGAGCTGAGCTCGGTTATTTCAAAGCTATTATTTTTTATTTTTCGAAACTCTTTAGTCCCTGGTACCGATGGATTGCTGTAAGGCCAATGTGGTTCCTATCTTCAAAAAGGGAGCAAAGTCATTACCAGGTAACTACAGATCGGTGTCACGGATCCCCGCAAGTCTAGGTCATCTGTGCCTTCTTCCTGCTCACCCTCCCTGAATTCCCCTGCTGCCAGCACCATCTCTGCCTCTGAATCCAACACTCTGCATACTTCCTGTTCCAAGTCAAGTGATTCTCTGTCAGCTCCTTGCTTTAGAGAACCAGAGTATTCTGTAGACACACTCCCTCTGCTGGCAAACATCTGAATAACACCTGAGATTATCTCAGCAACAGCACTCCCTCTGCTGGCGTGATTGATGTCTGTGGCTCACTTGATCCACGCCCGTCACCTGACATTCCATTCTTAAGGAAGTGACCTGCCAACAGGAAGTTGCCTGAACAATGAGTTCCTTGGCTCTGCTTCTAGGTTCCTGTTGTTTGTTTCTTCTGTTCAAGATTCTTCATGTACTGACCATGGCTTGTTTCTGACCACTCTTGTTCGCTGCCCTCCCTGACCTCTTGCCTGTTTCCTAACCAACCCTGTTTGCTGCCTGCCCTGACCTTTTGGCTCGTCTGACTACTCTCCTGGATTTCCCTTTTGCACTACGTTTTGGTTCCAGCTTGTTAACAGTCACCTGCCTTGGCGGGCACAGGGGCCGCAACCTGGCAGTAGCTTGCCACACAACATCCTCACTTCTAGAGGCTCTGAAGAAAACCAAGCTACTGCTTAGAGCCTGCGCTCTGTGCACTTCTCTACCCACAGGGTTGGTGACACAGTGGGTCCACCACTTGGCCTTGTGGAGCCGTGACAGTTTGTTCAGGCCATGGACTACGCCAACATTCCACTACCTGACTCCATGCAGGACCTGCTTGAACGAGTCCAAAAACAAGAGTTGCTCCAAATAAAAAATGTGGACTTTCTCTGGCGATGCGATGAACGCCTTAATGAGCTCCAGTCAGCCATTGGCCGGCCTCCTGTCTCTGCAGCTTCAACTCCAGCCTGTGTATCTGGGATTCCAGTACCCACTACAGTTCCAGCCACCTTGCCGCCATACTCTACACTTCGGCTTCGTGCCCCCCCTCGCTACTCCGGCGACCCCGAACTCTGTCGAGGATTTCTTAACCAATGCCAAATCCAGTTCGAATTGCAGTCCTGGAACTTTCCCACTGAACGAACAAAGGTGGCGTTCTTCATTTTTTTATTGCCGGGAGAGGCACTTGCTTGGGCTTTACCTCTCTGGGAAAAGAGGGATCCCATCCTGGGAAACTTCAGTGCCTTTTTGCAGACCTTCCATAAGGTCTTTAATGAACCTGGCAGGGTTTCTTCACCAGCTTGGGCCTATGTCAAGCCTCCCTCTCCAATATGCTGTCAGATTCCGAACCTTGGCCTGTGAACTAGAATGCTACTTTCCCCTGAAAAGCAGGCACACTGCAGACACCTGAACCACTGCTTGTACTGTGCAAGAGAGGGCCTCTACAAAAACAATTGTCCCTTCCCCAAATGCCAGTGTCTAGAGAAATGGGGAGAGGGCTCCCTAGGCAAATCTTCTACCTCTCTTCCCTCTAAAATAACCTTTCCTGTCCAGATCTCTTCTGGTAAGCACCAATTCTGGACCCTAGCCTTTTTGGACTCTGGCACTGCTGGGAACTTCATTAATCAACGATTAGTTTCTGATTACAATATTCCTGTGGTGCCCCTATCTAGACCATTGGTGGTCTCTGTGGTGAATGGCACGGCCTTACCAGACTACATCCAGCATGCCACGGTGCCACTTGCCATGAAACTTGGGGACCTGCACACGGAGGCAATTTTCTTTTTGGTGGTGCCCAAGTATATTCATCCTGTCTTGTTGGGCTTACTTTGGCTACGCAAACATGCCCCCATCATCGAATGGGGATCTAGAGACATACTCTTGTGGAGCAGCAGATGCTTTCAGAAATGCCTTTCTCAAATCCTCCCTTTCCGGCAGGTTTGTTCCACCACGACATCCCCTGTCCCTGGGCTACCCAAACAATACTGTGAATTTCAGGATGTTTTCTGCAAAAAAAAGGCTGAAACTCTACCACCTCATCACCCCTACGATTGTGCTATTGTTCTCTTTCCTAGTGCCTCTCCCCTCCGTGGCAGAGTCTACCCTCTCTCAATTCCTGAGACCAAAGCCATGTCTGAATACATCCAAGAGAATTTGGCAAGGGGCTTCATTCGTAAGTCTTCCTCCCCAGCCAGGGCTGGATTCTTTTTTGTCCAGAAAAAGGATGGATCCTTACACTCTTGCATTGACTATAGGGGTCTTAACAACATCACTTTTAAAAATAAATATCCATTGCCTCTGATCTCTGAATTATTTGATTGTCTCCAAGGGGCATCTGTCTTCACCAAGCTTGATTTGCGGGGTGCCTACAATTTAATTTGCATACGCAAGGGCGAGAAATGGTAGACAGCCTTCAGTATCTGAGATGGCCACTATGAATATCTAGTTATGCCATTCAGACTCTGCAATGCCCCTGCTGTATTCCAAGATTTCATGAATGTTGTCTTCCTGGTCTTCCGAACCTTTCCAGGCCTTTAAACTTTTAAATAAAGTTTTGCCTCTGCTCCTGCATTGGTGCTCCTGGACACTTCCCAGCTCTTTTTCGTAGAGGTGGATGCCTCCTCTGTTGGCATTGGTGCCATGCTGTTTCAGAAGAATGCTTCCAGCAAGTTAAGGACCTGTGGGTTCTTTTCTAAGAAATTCTCTCCAGCTGAGAAAAATTATGCCATTGGAGACAGGGAGCTTCTTGCTGTCTTGCTTGCTCTTGAAGAATGGCGCCATTTGTTGGAGGGAGCTTACAAAACCTGTGATCATTTTTTCAGACCATAGGAACTTACAGTATCTTCAGACTGCACAACGTGTGAACCCCCGTCAAGCCCGCTGGGCTCTGTTTTTCTTAAGGTTTAATTTCGTATTCACCTATCGACCGGGTCCCAAAAATGTAAAGGCAGACGCTCCTTTTTGTTCTTTCGAGAAGGAAAATCCTGAAGTGGAACCAGCCTTCATCATAGAACTGGCTCAAATTGTGCCTAAAGCCCCTGTCCATCTGCTTCGAGTTCTACCAGGAAAACCCTTGTACAAAAAAACCAGCGTCCATTGGTCCTTCGATGCCTCTAAGGTGCATGCCTCTAAGTTTGCGGGGCATCACGGGCAACAGGGGACCTTTGAACTGATTAGTCTTAGGTACTGGTGGCCGGATCTGAAGCAAGAAGTGAGGGACTTTGTGGCCACACATCTCTATCGACTTTGTCACCGACCTTCCATCTTTCAATGGTTTCACTACTATTTGGGTTGTGATTGATCGGTTCTCCAAAATGGCCAATTTTGTTCCTTTACCAGGTCTCCCGTCTGCCTCGACCTTGGCGAAGATCTTCTTCAAAGAAATTGTTCGCTTACACGGCTTGCCTTCCCACATAGTGTCCGATCGGGGTGTACAATTCTCGCTTCTGGAGGGCCTTTTGTCGCCATCTAAAGATCCAGTTAGATTTCTCTTCAGCCTATCACCCTCAGACCAATGGGCAAACTGAAAGAATTATTCAGGTGCTGAAACAATACTTGCTTACTTATACCAACTCCCAGCAGGATCACTGGTTGGAACTCCTGCCATGGGCTGAACTTCCCCACAACAATCGTATCAGCGAATCCACAGGTCTGTCTCCCTTATTTATTGTTTCCGGTCTTCATACCCGTATTCCTGCCCCTGTCCCTTTCGTGTCAGACGTTCCTGCTGCTGCCGCTAATACCATCCAGCAGGTTTGGAAAAGCCCAAGAAGCCTTGCTACATTCCTCTGCACGCTACAAAAGATGGGCTGACAAGAAGAGAGCTCCTGCTCCCCAGTTGTCCCCCGGTGACAAGGTTTGGCTTTCTATCAAGTATATTGCTTGCGAGTGCCCTCTCTCAAGTTTGCACCTTGCTTCATCGGTCCGTTTCCTGTCTTGTCCCAGGTCAACCTTGTCACCTACAAATTGAAACTGCCTCCATCCCTTAAGATCTATAACGCATATATTGTTTCCCTGCTTAAACCTGTTGTTCTTAACAGATTCTCTGAGAAATAAATCCCTCCTGGCCCTGTTTCTACTGCCTCTGAGGAAGAGTAAGAGGTTGAACAAATCTTGGATTCCAGGCTTGTCTGAGGTTGTCTACAGTACCTGGTTTATTGGAAGGGCTATGGTCCAGAGGAACATTCCTGGGTCGCTCCAAGGGACCTCCATGCTGTCCCACCTACCTAAGGAATTCCGGGTGAGTTCGGGGGAGCGGGGGCACTAAGAGGGGAGGTACTGTCACATATCCATGCAGGTCCAGGTCATCTGTGCCTCCTTCCTGCTCACCCTCCTTGCAGTCCTCTGCTGCCAGCACCATGTCTGCCTCTGGATTCAACACTCTGCATACTTCTTTTTCCAAGTCAGGTGATTCTCTGTCAGCTGCTCCCTTGCCTCACAGAACCAAAATTATCTCAGCAACAGCACTCCCTCTGCAGGTGGGATTGATTTCTGCGACTCACTTGATCCATGCTCATCACCTGACATTCCCTTCCATTCCAGGTTTCTGTTGTTTGTTCCAGATTCTTCATGTACTGACCCCGGCTTGTTTCCCGACCACTCTTGTTCACTGCCTGCCCTGACCTCTTGCCTGTTTCATTAATAACCTTGTTTGCTGCCTGCCCTGACCTTTTGGCTCATCTAACTACTCTATTGGATTTCCCTTTTGCACTACATTTCGGTTCCAGCTTGTTAGCAATCACCTGCCTTGGTGGGCACGGGGGCCGCAACCTGGCAGTAGCTTGTTGCACAATCCACACCTCTAGAGGCACTAGAAAAGACCAAGCTACTGCTTAGAACCTGTGCCCCGTGCACGTCTCCACCCACAGGGTTGGTGACACAGTGGGTCCACCACTTGGCCTTGTGGAGCCGTGACAACCGGTTAGTTTAACGTCCAAAGTTGGAAAGGTTCTAGAGGGTTTGATAAAGAACCACATAGAGGAGTTTCTGCTAGAAAATAATATTATAGGTGATATCATGGCTTCAAGAAAGACCGAAGCTGTCAAACTGTCAAAGCTGTCAAATTTACTCTGTTTTTATGAGGAAGTAAGTAAACAGGTGGACAGTGGAGTAGCAGTTGATAAAGTGTACTTGGACTTTGCTAAAGCATTTGACACTGTACCCCACAGACGGTTAATGTGCAAGTTAGGGTCAATAGGTTTAGAAAAGTCAATCTGTAAATGCAACTGGCATAAAGACCGCATCCAGAGAGTTGTAATTATTAACTCATACTCTGAATAGTCTAAGGTTATTAGTGGTGTACCCCAGGGTTCAGTGTTGGGACCTTTACTGTTTAATATCTTTATAAATATTAAATGATATAGAGTTTGGGATTAAAAGTACCATTTCTATGTTTGCAGATGACACCAAACTATGTAATGGAGTTAAGTCCATACAGGAGTTCTATAATCTACAAGCAGACCTGGATGTACTGTTTGATTGGGAAGCCAAGTGGCAAATGACATTTAATATAGATAATGTAAAATTATGTACTTGGATTTTAACAACATGCATGCTTCATACTGTCTAGGGGGAATACATTTGGGGGAGTCAGAAATGGAAAAGGATCTGAGGGTTCTGGTAGATCATAGACTTAATAACCGCTTGCAATGCCAAGCTGCAATATCTAAAGCTAGCAAAGTACTTTCTTGTATTAAAAGAGGAATAGACTGCAGAGATGGAGACTCAATCCTGCCTCTGTACAAAGCATTGGTCAGACCACATCTGGAATATGCAGTCCAGTTTTGGGCACCAGTTCACAAAAAGGACATTGTTGAATTGGAGAGAGAGCAGAGAGGGGCAACTAAATTAATAAAATGAATGGAGCTCAGCTATGAGGAGAGATTAGCTGAATCAATTTTCCCTTGAGAAGAGATGTTTAAGAGGGGATATGATCACCCTGTATAAATATTTAATGGTCTATATAGAAAACTCTCTTCCCCATTATTCACTTTGAGATAATTACAAAGAACAAGAGGACACTCTAAGCGTGGACTCGGCTCCCTCAGGAAGTAGTTTCAGCAACTACTATAGATTGCTGGATGCTTTCCTAGAAGCACAGAATATAACTGGGTATTAAGGCTTTAAAGTAAAAATAACAGTGACTGTTGATCCAGGGAACATCCGATTTGCCTCATGGAATCAGGAAGGAATTTTTTCCCTTGTTGAAGCAAATTGTACCAGGGTTTTCTTGCCTTCCTCTGGACCAACTATGTTCTATAGGGTTTTAAATCCGGGATATGTTTATTTCCCTAGTGGTTGAACTTGATGGACTTTGTCTTTTTTCAACATAACCTACTATGTAACTATGTAACATTCTTCCTCCCAACCTTAGAAAGGCATTATACCAACTAAAATCTAACCCCGATATAGTTATTAAACCATCAGACAAAGGGGGCAATATAGTAATTATGGATAGAGAACAGTATGCACAAATGTGTTTAACCATTGTTAACAACTCAGAATGGTATAAACCTATTGCTGGTAACATGATGAATCAATTTTATGATGAATACTATACCTGCATCAATCAAGCACTAGCACATGGAGTAATTGACAATGATATACACAATTATTTTTACACCAAATATCCTATAATACCTACGTTCTATTGATTACCTAAGATACATCAAAACCTAAAATATCCCCTGGGAAGACCTATTATATCGGGTGTGGGATCCATTGCATCAAACGCTAGTCAGGTAGTGGACACTTACCTCCGACCTTTGGTTGAAAACCTTCTATCATATTTGAAGGATACTTTGCATCTACTTAGGTTTGTGTACCAAATAAAATTCCCCCCAGTGCAATACTTGTTACTATCGACGTAGAAGCACTGTACAGCAGTATCCCCATCAAAAAGGCCTTGAAGTTATCCGTACAGCGCTGAATTTAGCCTACCCTACCAACTTACTTTTAATGAATTCATTTGTTCTATTCTGAAATACATACTTACGAGAAACACCTTTGTATTTAATGGTAAACATTACCTCCAACTGCAAGGCGTAGCGATGGGCACACGATGTGCCCCATCCTACGCTAATATTTATTTGGGATATTGGGAGGATAAATTGTTCACTGACTCAAAGATGTGTACCTACAAATCATCAATATTAACTTTTAAAAGGTATATTGATTATATTTTCTTAATCTGGATTGGATCTGAATCCTTGTTACAAGATTTCTTTAAGGACTTACAAGTAAATGAATACAACCTAAAATTTACCATGTTTTATGATAAGAAACTAGTACCATTTCTAGATATTTAGATTAAAACCACCAGGAAGGGATGTGAATACCACCTTATTTAGAAAAAATGCTGCTGGCAATACAATATTGCATATGCAAAACGCTCATCCTTTTTCTTTTTAAGGAAGAATATCCCTTTTAGCCAGTATCTTATATTAAGAAGAAACTGCACTGACTGGCTAGATTTCCAAAAAGAATCTTGAGCATTACAAAAGCGGCTCTTAGCTTGGGGCTATAGTAAAAACCTCTTAAAGCATACAAACAAGCCCTTTCGAAAGACAGCAATTCTTTACTTGCCCAAAAAAACCCTTCTTCTGAAATCAAAGTAAGGGTAATTACTACATATAATAATCAACATACAGAAGTACAGGAAAATCTAAGAAAACACTGGGGAATTCATCCGAGCGACCTGAAAATATCAAAATACTTAAATCCTCAACCAAATATTACTTATAGGAAACCTTCTTCTTTGAAGGATATCCTAATACATAGCCATTATATGGAACCATCAGAGAGCCTCTGCACATTGCTGAGCCTGGGCACTGTGAGATGTGGTAAATGCTCGCAGTGCCCCTGGCTCAGCGAACAGGGAGGCTTCCAACTCCCAAATAAAAACTGGCACACGGTTAAACATCACGTAGATTGCACCACATCTGGTGTTATATACCTAATTACATGTAATGCAGGGGTTTTTACAATATTCTTGTGTCATCCATGTAATCTTTACATATCATCCTAGACCATATCAAATGCTCCTTGCTTGTTCTTTGCTTATTATTACTTTATTTCTTCTTCAGTTCTTTGGTCGGTTTTAATGGTATAAGTAATTTTTGTAACAATTATGTTAACATTATTGTATCTTATACTATGTGTTTTTGTTTTTTCCGTATGCTTCAACATTGTAAAAGAATTTGGTTTCCATTCAGCAGATTCAACAACTTACAACATTTACAAATGATAACCCTCTATCTATTTTGAATTCTTTTACATGCACCTACGGAGGACAGGAGGCGCCCCCTATGTGGGATGCTATTATGCAGTGATGCCATGTATCATGGCGTCTGCGTCATACTCCTCCTTCGTTTAGGCACGGGATATTTTCTCCCTAGCCCAGGACCCAATTACATTGGTATAGAGGAACTCTCCTCTTTTTCCATATATTGGGTGAGATGCATGAAATCAAATGAGTATCTCTATCCTACTCTCTATATGTTTTTTCGATCAAAAATTGGTCTGAATTGAAACTTTTTAGTGCCTCTGTTATGCTCTTATTATACTCATTGATTGACAAAAAACATAAAAGTATTCTCTACACTCAACAAAGCTGTTCATTTTGAGTACTCAGAACACGCCTAAACCAGGGGTAGGCAATCTCCAGCCTTTAGGCCAGATATGACCTAGCCATTAGTCTGTTCCGGCCTAACGCCCCCCTGGTCGATCCGGCCTAATCCCAGCTGGCAGGGGTCGGCAACCCGCGGCTCTGGAGCCACATGCGGCTCTTGAGCCTCCTTGTTATGCCTTCCTTCCCTTTTTACCTAGTTAACACAACGAGACATTCCCTCACCTTTGTATGCATTGCGCAGGAGAGAGATTTCCTTTCAGGGGCATTCCCTATTCTCAGTATGCATTGCCGAGGAGAGAGATTTCCTTTCAGGAGCGTTCCCTCTTCTCCGTTTGCATTGTGGAGGAAGAGACTTTCCCTTCAGGGGCGTTCCTGGTGGGGGCAGAGCCATCAGCTCGGGACTCGTGAGAGAGTCCAGCTAAGTGTGCCTTCTTGACCTGCTAAAATGGCGTAGTAGCCAAAAAAGTTTGCTGACCCCTGCTGTAAACATTCAACGTTTCTTCATATTTCCGGGGGAGCGAGATCTCGGGATTTAAACATAGTGTTGTTCCTTTTTGACTATATTCTAACTCTACCATATAAACCGTGCATTGGCGGTTTACATAACATCCTACGAGACGTGAGATCCCGTGGGATTTAAACATTGCTTTATCCATTATTGATTATATGCTACTATGCTATACTATGCTACGTAACTCTCACCAGCTGTGAAAGCATTCTAAATAAATGAAGCACCTGGGCTCACAGCAACAACCCCTTGTTTGGGCTTGCTGCTGTCAGGTCCTTCTCCATATGTCTCTTTTGCTACAAAAAAGTTTACAGACTTCAAAACAAAACCTCCATCCTGTAATCTCAGCATTAGAAGCTATTTCCTTATTTAAAAGGATGTGTCACATTACTGCGGTTCATTGCTCGGTTAAAATGCAACTTCAGGCAAAAACAAATCAGTAAACTCTGAACAGTTCTAGTAAGATTACAGCTATCCTAAAAGGTAGACATATTCTTAAATTCCTTTGCAGCCATACTAAACATACCATTAAAGTGTATTGAAGTGAAGGCATGTCTGTCCCAGCCTATGTGTCCTGATGACTGTTGCCACTAGGAGACAAATTGATGGGCAGTTCAACAATTTAGAGGTGCATGAGAGTAACCTGTTCTAGTGACAACTGACCTCAATTTTTTGAATTCCCCTCAATTTTTAAATTTCCTCTGAATTTCTGTTTTCTCATTAGGAAATAAGTGAGATAGTAAAAAAAATAAACTGACAGTGGTTTTATCCTCCCCTACTCTATCCAAAAATACCATAAATAGCTATGACTATACAGACACTAGGAAAATAAACTTGATCCCACTAAAGTCAGATAGTGGCTCTACCCCCTATGTACAGTGCCTGGCATTTACAGTTTTTTGGTATCTTGATTCTGTCAGTGAGGCCAGGTATCGCATGGTGGCCCAATGGTGTGGGTGGAAAGATGGCAGCCCAGAGACTTTTGAGCATTTATCATATAATCTGCACATAGTGGTGGTGACTTCATTCATTTTTGGGCTTTTTAATTTTTCAGCTGGTGATAGTACACACTTCCTGACATGACACTGGCCGGCTATATCACTCTTCCACTGTACTTGGGGGAAGAGTAATGGTTGTCTACTCTGCTGGACTATTGGTTTGCCTTTATCATCTCCATTACATGAGGTTTGATAGGGAAAGTAATTTACAATAATAATAATAGTTCTTCCTTACCCAGAGGACCACCTTGCCCCCTTGAAGGTCTTTTTTTTAACTTACATTTCTTACAGTGTCTTCATTTTGGTCCCATGACTTGCAGGGTCCTCATTGGTCTTCCCTGGTGGTGGACGGCATCAAATAATGTAGTCAACAGCAGAGCCATGATGCTCTCTGTACATACAGCTGGTTTCTCAATCTTCCAGGTTGGTATCATTCAAAATGAAAGACCAAGGATATCTTTTGACAAAAAGAGGTGTCTATTGCATCATCTTTTATCACTAAAAAAAAATCCAGGGGAAAAAAAAATATAAAAAATAACTCCCAGTTTTAGGATATACAAATGATCATCTACAAATCTGGATATAAAATACAAAAATCAAGTAATATAAAAATAATAAAAATTCAACTTTTTATTTTTCAGATGCAAAATGTTTAATAATTAAAAATACACTATAAAATACTGGCACAGTGTGACAATGTCATTGCAGGATTAAACAATGAAGGAGAGGGGAAACCTTATAAAAACAAACAAGTAAAAGAAGCACTGAGTGCTGAGGATTAGTCAGCTGTCTGATGCCTGTCAGTGATGTACTTCCTGTCTTCCATGTTTTTCTCAAATCCAGCACGGCCTTGCAGCACTGCCAGCCCCCCCCCCCCCCCCCCCCCGAGTTTTTTGAGACCATGTCTCTTGACTTATTTGGATAGGAGGCGAATTACACAGCACACAAGTTGTATGAGCTGCAGACAGGGCACTTCCTGACCCTTAACTGTCGCCAGTCAAATACTGGGTGACAGACGGGAAATGCCCCCTGCTATTTATTCCTATTGTAAGAAGCTTGCACAATTATATCCCAAAATATATCTGTCTCTCTATTTCCTGCAAAGAGAGTTTGCAAACCAGCAATGCCTCCCAAGCTATATATATGTGTGGGGCCTAATACATTGGTGTTGTGAAATCATTCATCAGGCATTTATAATTTTTTTTTGTGTGTTTGTGTGTCTCCGATCTTTACATCTCTGATACTTTATGGTTTCCTCCAAGTTCCACTTGTGTCCTGTACATTGCATGTCACCTGCTATTGTTTTCTATGAGTACTGTTTACATGCATGTAAATTTATTAATTTAATTTATCATTTTTTTTGTATAGCTTGAGCTTTCATCTGATAGACTCCTGTGGCGTCTGAAGGATGATATCATTTTTTGTCTTTGCTGAAATTGGCACTGGAAAACTGGCTAGTGAGTAAACTATTTATTCTAGTTTATTCTATTTAAAAATTCCAAACAGCAAAAAGATTAAACCTAACTCCAAGCAAATTTGTTTGAGCTTTGAAATAGGCAGGGAAAAGTTCCAATTTTTATTTTTTTTTTTTGTCACAGACAGCAATAAAAACATCATCTAAAAAGGGAGGATTTTTATAAATCCCAATAAGTGTTGGTTGTACATTTACCAGTATTATTAAAAGGGGATGGGATTGATATAAAAATACAGTAGATGGGAGATGGCTGCCTAGTGCTTGAGCTCCATCGGCGCCGGCTACAATACTCTGCTTTTTGTGCAAAGATCGAGGCAATCATGGGCAAAGCAGGCAGGGCTAAGGGGGGGAAGCTTCCCTCTACCCCAGCATCTCAGCTCCACTCGGCTTGGCCCTCAATACGGGCTTATATAGTTTGTGCTCCATTGTCCGCCTCCAAGATGGTGCCAGCTCCCTCTTCTCACACGTGGCAGCTGAAGGAACAGTAACTGGACACATAAGGTCCCCACACAGCATCTGCTACCTACCACCAATGGCAGCATGATCCTCCAGCCTCTCCCACAATGGATCCAGGGCTTTCAGGCTGGCCAACCACTGTTCTGGTGAGTCCTGATTCATTTTCTGAGGGCTCCCCTTCCCCTGACATACCTCCTTGCGGGGAACTGTGACAGTCCCCAGCCCTGCAGAGCACCCCATTGGATGAAATGATACAAGCAGCTTTCAAGCAGGGGGTGTCTTTTCCCATCCACAGTACCCTAGCTCAGGGGTCCTAGGGGTTTCCTTCTCCTTGCCCCCCCCCCCATAACACAGTGTTCTTCTCTTCAGCATGACCTTCAGTGCGTCTCAGCTCAGCTGTTGCAGTTAAACCCCCTCCTATGAACTTGGGGGCTTCAGATTACCCCAGGCTACATACTCTGGGGCACCCTCCCATGGGTGAAAGCACCTGCCCCTAATGGCAACAATATCTTGCTCAGGTCCAGGCGACTTGTCATTCGGGGCCCTCCACACTGATTTACAGTCCCTGATGGGTAGAATGGATGACTTCGATGAAAACGTCCAACAAGCTAAAGGGGACATTAAGGCTCTTACACATAAATCTCAGGAATACAACCAAAAGTTAGGGAATCTCCACCATCTCCTAGAGGACCTGAACAATGAAAGCCAGGAATAATATCATAGTCCAGGATTGCCTGAGGTTACTCAGGATGAAGATTTGAAGCTAATTCTCCAAGTGCTTTTCAACCGTATCTTGGGACGCCCTTCTTCCTTACTTCTCTGGAGATTAAAATCAGAGCATTCAGGGCTTTAGGACAACCTGGTACAGCATCAAAGCGCGAGATGTCCTATTTCACCTGGATGACGCTGACCTGAAAGATGAGATCATTGCCACAGCCAGAAACATGCGTAACCTTGAATTTAATGGCGCTTCTCTTCAGCTCTACCAAGATTTATCATGGCATACCCTGCAGCAACATCATCTACTACAACTCCTTCTAACCCCGTTTAGGGATAACTGTATTCTCTACCAATGGAGCTTTCTTTTTTAGCCTTTCTGCTTGCCCTGATAGGAAAACATCTATGCTTCATTACCCAGAGGACTTTTTCACCTTCTGCAGAGAACTGGGAAATGACCGCCCTAAACTCCCAGGTTGGGAACCTGGGGATCCTCCACGTCCACACTCTCCCCCGTGTGCAGACAGTCACACCTAGGAGGTGATCCAAGCACAGAGTTCAGCACTCCCTGACGCCACCAGAGCATCTGATTGAAACATGGAGCTGATATCCTTTATGGTGATGGCTGGTCTTTACTGAGTGACTTAGTTTCATCATTTATTTGTTTAGAGATGCATATTTCTCTTGCCTAATTTGAATTTACATATTGCCTGACTATTGTTTCTAAAACAGTTAATAGTTAATATCTTGCCCTTGCCCTCCCTTGTAGCAAATTATGCTTGTTTATACATGTCCGGGCTACATTGCAGTTCTGGGGGGGTTTCATGCTGCGTTCGGCTCAGGCTGAATGAGGCAGGAGATCCCCTCCAACACTGAGACATGGAATGTAGCTGTTGCTGATCAATCCAATTATGATGTGTTTTAGGATCTATGGTTCCTCTTTTGGGGTCTTCTGCTACCTAAGGAGTGGATGTTCACCCACCAGGCGATGTTGTTCTTTGGACCCCCATTGGGGATGTTGGGGACTGCCGGGTGTCACAATCCCCCCTTGGTCGCTTACAAGCGTTCTGAAGGTTTGTTGTTTATCTTTCACTGCTTGTTTTTTTTTTTAATGCTCCCCCCCATTGGTCTTTCTAATCTCCCCCTGATCCCTACTTTCCTTTTCAAGTGTGACATCCCCCCATACTAAAGCCTGGCCGGGATAGGGATCTGGGCCACCCTACACGGGCACTATGCAATCTCAGAACAGAAACAGGACCAGGTCAGGGGAGGCAGCGAAAAAGAGTAGTCAAAAAACCAGGTCAGAACCAGGGAATCAGTACACAGCTACAAACACAAACAGGAGCCACAAGTAAGAAGAGCAAGGCAAGTAGTGTCTAACTGAGCACAGCTTTATACCGAGGCTACCAGGCTGGCTGGGTGGGGGACCTGCAGGTGAAGTCCGTCTACGCCTATGTCTCCAAGATCTGGACAGAGCAGCCTGAAGCACAGTGTAACAAGCAAATATGCTGTGCATGTAAGTGGGCTACAACCTCAGATCAGCTATGTTGCTGATCTGTGACACCAGGGGGTTCTGATTACTTCTACTTATAATCAGCTATACTCCCATATCTTCCCGCCAATGTTTCAAGAGCTCCAGGCTCTCTTAATTAAATGGAAAAAGCATCCCTTATCTCAGCCAGGGCAGATAGCATTGGTGAAAATGATGCTCCTTCCCAAATTGCTTTATCTGGTTAAGACTCTTCCAGTCAGGGTGCCACCTCGGTCAATAAAGAAAATACAGACATATTTTTTACATTTTACCTGGGCTTATAAAAGGCACAGACTTGAACAAATATTACATAGCAGCTGATTTACGGTATTAACCGTCCTGGACATCGCCTAAACCGCCCAGTGTTTGTAGAGAACTGGAAGAGACCTTGATCACCCCCCATAATGTAATGCTGTGACATATGGTGTTTAGGAGGAACTTATGGAGGATTTGCAAGGGTAGATATGGCCTTTCGTCATCGGTCTCAGGGTTGATGTCTATCATTCACACCCCACACATCGTGGGGCCATGTCTGGGCCCTGGAAGGAAAGGGGTCTATTTCACATGGTGGACCTGGTGGACAACACCCTGCTCTCCTTAACTGAGCTCTGTGACAAATTTGAACTCCCTCAAAAATCCTTTTTTTCTTTTTTTACAAATTAGACATTTTGTCTTGTTCCTCCAAACCTCCACCAGGTTCATGGTATGACTCCCTTTAGGGGTCAGTGTGCAGAAGGCCCGTACTCTAAGGGTGTAATTTCTTTTATAAACCGTCTCCTACATACATCGGTACATGAAGCCTCTGGCAAATTTGCATATATGCACAAATGGGGGGAGGTTTCAGGCCAGACACTGGATACCCATAAGTAGTGGGAGATCTGGGATGTAGCACATAAGAGTTCAATCTGTACACTCTACAAAGAAAACTTGTGCAAAATCATATTCCGATGGTATCATACTACAGATGTACTTCACCGGTTGTTCCCTGGTGTTGACCCAATCTGTTGGCGCTGCATGGCCCTCAGGGGTACCCTTGAGCATATTTCTTGGTTCTGTCCCCTCATCCAAAAGTATTGGTCTCAAACCAATCAATTAATCTCAGATGTAGTTCACCAACAGTTATCTTTGGATCCTCCCACCCATCTTTTAGGTCAGCCATTCACGGCTCTTCCCAGGTTTACTCCTAAACTTCTATCCCACATCTTGGTGGCAGCATGCACACTAATCCCTACCAAATGCAAAGCTACTCTGCCTCTCTCGCTTGAGGATCTTTATAAACAGATCCAGGATGTTGGGTAATGGAATACCTTACAGTTTTACTTAGGAATAATATTGACAAATTTGAGAAAACATGGGAAAGCTGGGATACATAATATTTTCAGACATCTAGTTAAAAATGGACACACTATGCTTAGTCTTCCTGGACATCAACATCGTCCATCGCAATCGCCACACTTCCATTCCTTCCTCCCTGCCCCCACCAACCCACTGGTTACTTGGCCCCAATCCCTAATATTCTATTTTTTTTTCTAAACATGTTAATTAAGTATTTTTTGAGGTCTGATTTATGCTTTATACAATGATTAAACAGTATAATGGAGTAATTTAAATTCAGAACTCTTAATTTTCATTTCACCTAGAAATCTTTTATTACACAAACTAACCAGTTACTAATCAGTTATCTGTAAGCCTCTGGTTGTTTATTTGTTCTGACTTGGTTGATATTTTATAACTATTTTGGAGTCTGGATCCACAACTCAACTTATCTGTATATTTTGTTTTCCCTTTTGTAATAAGTATAGTATTTTTTTTTTATTTTTATTTTTTTTATTTATCGTTAATCTGTGCAATGTCGCTTTGTTAGTTTTATTATTTATGTAACTCAAAATAATCGTTCAATAAAAATACATATTCATAAAAAACAAAAAGGAGATGAGATTTAACCAATAAGTTGAATGTTTTTTGGCACTGCTCACCCACTGCATATTGATGCCACTTTGCTAAAAGACCACTACCGACTAACCTCTCAAGGAGCTCAGCAGCCTAGAAACAAAAGCAAGATCCTTTACGGAATGAACATATCAACCCCAAGATGATCTAACCCAAAGCCATTATTTATACAACATGGCACCAACCCATACTTCAAAGATATTTAGCACTACATATCGAGTGATTTTGCTATAAAGGTCCTTGTTCAGAAACTTCTTGTTATGAAGTGACAACACAGTTCCAACTGTGCCCCTAAATTCTCAACATGTCATGCATGTCCTGAAGACTACACGCCGCAATGCCAAAACCCAGTGCATGGGCATTGTCGACCATTGTCACATTCAGATGGCAGGTTCAAAGCATGAGCAACCATGATGGAGGCTCCACAGAGTCACCCGCAATAGGGTAAAATAAACATAGCAAGTGTTTAGGATTTGCTATTTTTTTTAGCTAACCACATCCAATTAGGTATTGCATCTACTTGAGAAGTCAACCAGGGCCTGGGGTCCTGGGGGCTCAGCTTGGCAGTTGCAGACACCAGAAGTTGCCTATCCTCCAAGAGCCTTGTATTTTCAGGCACTTAAATTGTACCTAAAGTCTATCAAATGGATAGAGCTGAAATATTTCCTCCTTTAAGGTTGTGTTTAAGTCCCCAAAGTATTTTTTTTCTGTTTTAATCAAGTTTGTTACATTTTTTTATAAAAAACACAGAACATAAATAAAACAATATATTTTTTCAATCAAACGTAAATGTGTAAAAAATGTTAGATGAATCATACATAATACAACATCAAAAAATGAGACTAAGATCGGTAATGATAAATAACACAGTGGTAGAGTTTGTACATCAGTTTGAAGGTAAGTATGCAATCAAAAAATTTGAAAACGTATGATTCACGTATGGGTGCCATTTATTGATGGGCTAAGGGAGATACACATGTGAAATACACACAAACACATAGCCCTGAGA
>NC_092871.1:60281890-60382211 GCF_032062135.1 Pyxicephalus adspersus | reverse complement strand
TGTTATGGATGGTGTTGGGGAGGGAAAAAGAGGAGGAGGGGAGTATGATTCAGATAAGGTATTCAGTCCATAAATGTGCCACCTTAAGACAGGTAAGTCTGGAACTGGGAGGATCCCTTAAACCAAACCCAAGCTAACTACATTTGTATTTTTCAAATTGATCTTCGTCTTCTGCTACCAATCTTTTCATATGTTGGATATTTTCGATTCCATAAACCACTCCTTCATGGAGGGAGTTTTTGTCTGTTTCCAAAAGCTGGGGAAAATCGCTCTGGCTGCTGGTAAATTACGTAACACACTCTTTTTGGCAGATTTAATTGTGCCCAGAAGCATAGATAATAGTGCCACTTTGGGGTTTTTAGGGACATCAGAACCTGTGAGTGTATTATACACCTTTATAATCCTGTCCCATAAGCAGAAAATGGGTGGGCATTCCCACCATATATGGATCATTGAGCCTCTGTGGCATGAATATCCCCAGCATGTGTCAGGATGCGAAGAAGAGAAGTGATGTAAATCTGTGGGGCACCTATGCCATCTGGAGAGGATCTTATAATTTACAAGGTAATGCAAGTTTATGTGTTAGTTTTAAGGCCTGTTCCCATTCTGAATCATAAATGGTCATTCCTATGTCTAATTCCCAATACCTGGTGTATAAAAGAAAGTTAGATGTGGTCTCTGAGAGAATGAAAGCATACAATTGTAATATGATATGAGATGGACGGTCAGAGGACCTTGGAATCATCTCCATAGCGAACAAGATTCTGTGGAAGATGTGTTTTTCTCTGTGTGAGGACACAAAAGAAAAGAGTTGCTGGTATTGAAACCATGGGGACAAATTACCACATTCTCTAATATTTAGAGAAGAGAGGGGTGGGTAACTCCCCTAAAAAAAATTTTTAGTATCACCCCCATGTGGCACCATCGGTATTTTGTTGATTATACTGCATATTTCCTGAGACCAGAAAAGAAACAACAGCTGTGGGGTCCATACATACTATGAAAGAAAGTGCCAAGAATTACAAATTACCACTTTACCAGGTGTAGGCTAGAATGGCCATGGGAACAACTGGCAGATCAGCAGCAAAACGTAATTTCTTTAAATTGCATTTCTACAGTACAGGTTAACTTTAGGTGAATCAGCCTATTTATTACTATACTAATATTCAGTTAAAGCAATGCAATCAAACAGACATTGAATTGAAAGGAACCAAAGGCTTTCAATGTTAACCTATGCTTTGGAAAATACTAGCTACTGGACTAGCTTGAGTCACTGACCCAGAACATCTGACTGGTATATATGTGCAGGTTAGTCATGCAAAAATATTGAAACCACTAATTTTTTGGAAATCAGGCAGCTTACACAAACCCTGTGGACTAATGGTTGTTACTTGGACCCTGTCCACATCCAGATATTTATTCTTGAATATTGGTTCCATCAACTGTCACAGGATTTGTGCTGGTGCTGTTGAGTAAAATGATCTCCCAACAACCCCTGCACAGTTTTAGATCGAGCCAAATTAATTGAGGTTAAAATTCTTCACTAAGAAAAGGAGTTTCCTTATTGATGCCAATGCAAAGAAAGGATTTTCCCCACTGACCCTAATTAGAGGGGCGATTTCCTATTTGGAATTCTTTCAAGGACACTAATAACAGACATTTTCTTTCCCAAGCACACCATTGCCACACTTTTGCTGCTGATGATAAAGTCCATCCTATTCTGCACACACCAACTCTGAGGCATTTCTCCTCCAACATCAGGCCATCTTTCTCAAAGTGATGCCAAGGTAATTTTCCTGCCACAGACACTTTGAGTAGGGCATTGTTCTTCCCACACTGACCAAAGGCAATTCCTTCCACTGACCAAAGGCAATGCGGCATTTCTCCTGCCACTGCCTACTGTCAATGGGGTATTTTTCTTCCCATTAATGACAAAGGGGTATTTTTCTTCCTAATAATCGGTATAAATAGGACTTTTTTTCCCACTACCATTGAGAATAGGGCATTTATTCTCAAACTGATCACCGAGACTGGGCAATATTGCAATTTGCTGGCACTGGGGATATTTTTCTTTTGACTGACCAAACAAAACTAAACAAATATAATCTATAATATTATCTTTAATATTTCAGGTCTCCTTGAGCTGTACAAGAGCTGCAAAGAATTGTTTGCATTGGTTTGTGCCTGGATATTGTAAATATAATTGAAACACTGAGAGATTCTGGCTGACACCCAGACTTGCTGTTTAGCAGGGTGTGCTAAAAATCCTTCTGGACCCTATGAAAATGTGGAGCCTGGTAATCCATCCCACCCTGCTCTTGCAGATTCCAAGTAAAGCAAGCCCCAGAACAGAAATTCTAAATAGGCAGAGAGACCTACAGGTCTGCAGACTCAACATTGCTGGTTTTACCTCAAAAGTAGTATCTGAGATAACGCAGCCCCACATACCTACCATCCAATACTTTGCATATATATATATATATAGACTTAAACGACTATAATACTAAAACATTTAAAGCATCAAAATCTCCCCTGTGGTGCTGTACAAAGTTGGTTTCACAAATAAGAATTAGGTAAATCTACCCAAGATGGAATTTAGACCATACTTAGCAGAGTCCTGGATACTTAAAGAGGAAGTAAACCAAAAACTACCCAAAACAAAATCCCACTTACCTTCAATCCCGCAGACCAGTCGAAGTCGGAGGTTTCTCCTATGGGTCCCATGTTGTCCTGTTATTTGTCTTCAGGCCGGTGCTCCAGGTGCCGCCAACATCTCTCTTTCGTGTTTTTCTTCCTACGGCACCCGACGCAGGAGCGAGATCAGGTGATGTAGGTTGGGGAAAACTTGTCGATCCCACTGCACATGCTTGAGATTGGCAATTTATTCCTTATTTTTTTAAACTTTATTTATAACAACAAAAACACAGTTAAAAATAAGGTATAACATAGTGCAAATAGTGCAATCACAAATACAAATACAAGAATACAAGAAAGCCAATTACACTCAATTACATTATCAAATAAATAACCTTGAAAGTGATTCCATCATGCAAAATTTTTATGATAAATATCCAAAAAAAGTGAACATTTTTTTTAAACCATTACTATAATAAAAATTACATTATCAAATTAATGTTTTTTTATTTAACTGTCTCCTCCATTTTCTACATTTTCCTCTTATACCCTTAGAAATTTAAACTAAACCTAAAATAAAAAGGTGGGGGGAGGACCTAAATTTTAAACTGATCTGTTTTTTTTTTTTTTTTCACAGAAACACTCACTACGCTTTCCCTGTATTTAAAAATATAATACCCTCTAGATTAAATCAACATGACCAAGAAATGTGGACAATCATATAAGAATTGCCTTAACTCTATACAATATGTCTGTTTTGCCACAAAGAATGACAATACCGATGTAAAACTTGACTGAAATCCTCTGGGTCCAATGTGTATTCCATATAGGCATACCATTTAAAAAAAAAAACTTAGTTACTACCTTGTCCCCTGAATTCTCAGCCTCTAATAAATCTCTATATTATAACATTTGCATTGAAGATTCAATCATTTTCAATCTAGGCGGATGTTTATGAATCCATAATTGCTCTACGTGTTGCCAATAAACACAGTGATATCGAAATTTTGAGTTCTTTCTTATATTTTCTTCTTGTAAATCCCAATTCTCAAACACACATAGTAAAGGTTCCAAGACCAATTTTATTTTTATAATTCTTGCTATGTAAAAAAAAACATCTTTCCATAATTGTTGAATCTGATTACAATCCCATAAACTGTGTTTAAGTGTGTCTTTTTCATTTTCACATTTTAAACATCTATTTTTTCTAAATATACCATTTATTGGTCAAAATACCTTATAAGCTGTATGAAGTATCCTAAATTGAGTCTCTCTCCAAATTTCCTTGTGGGTAATTCTACGGACTATAAGATAACCTTGCACAGTTTTATGAGAAAGATCTGGAATACCAAAATCCCTCTGCCATCCCTAGGTTGACCCTCCAAACAATGGTTTAGAATTGTATACTTGTAATCTAGGGTATATAGAGGATATGGATGGCAATGCCAGGGTTATGAAATTGTCAAAACTATCACGTTCTGCCACTCTAGCTGGATCAGACATCGGTGCATTGCAAAATTTTAAGAACTGCAGATAGAAAACTGGATGTGTGGCTCTCAGTGGTAAATCATAATAATGTTTTAAGGTTCCAATCCCTGGCAGAACTGTGGATTATTTTTGAAGTATCGTATCTCAGATAAGAATATTATGCTAATAATAAAGGTTCTGAGGTAGTTGTGATATTTTACTATGTAATAGTGCCATTAAATGCCATGGATGCGCTTTCCCTGCCTCCCAGAATAGGACTGAATTAGCTTTATGTTTCAAGTTGGTAACTGTATAAGTATATCATGCTGATTTTAGTTCCGCTTGAAAAGCTGAATCATTTTCCCATATATGCTGAAAATCTCCATAGCCATGACTCTCCTTTTGGCTGTATTTCTTTCAGAGACAATGCTATGAGGGCATGGTAAGATAATGCTATAGTCAAAATATCTGGTTTCTCAACCAAAGATAGCAAAGGTTCAGAATAAAATAAGTAATCAATCCTAGATTGAGAGGTATGCATATGAATAAAAAGTATATTGTTTTTCAAGTGGACAATTATACTGCCAGCAATCATGTAGATGGGTGACTTGCACAAAATCACACAATAAAGTATCCAAATGGGATGAAGTTACTTTTGCACCTTGAGGATGCCCTATAGTTCTATCTTCATTAACATTTATACTGTAACTGTATTCAAATCTCCTTCTACAAGTTTTGGTAACATTAGGCTCCTGAAGGGGCCCGCTGGTAACATCTTGAAAAAATACAGTAGTGGAAGAATTTGGTGCATAAACATTATAAAGGGATAGTTCTGTACTCGGAAATTTTAAATTGATTTTCACAATCCTTCCTGCCTGGTCAGCTTCTGTATTAGCTACTTCACATTTGGGATTCCTATGCAGAAGAACAAGTACTCCTGCTTTCTTTCCTACTGCTGGTGAATGAATTACCTTACCAACCCAGAGTTTCATCCTATCAAATTCATCTATATGCAAGTGCGTTTCCTGTAAGAGTGCAATATCTGCCCCCAAATGTTTTAAATGTCCCAAGACTGACATCCTCTTATTAGGGGACTTCAGTCCTTTAACATTTCATGATATTACCTGAACCATAGCAATAATAAACACTGTAACAACATGGACATTAAATCAATTAATGATACTGCATATCAATGCATCTCACCAAAAATGTCTATCTCATCCATGGATATCGCAAAGTTCCTTTCATGGATATTCATCGCTATATTCCAGCTAGTAGAACTTTAAAGTTTCCTTCCTTAACCCTTTGGAGACAATGCATGAAAGTGGAATACCAGGGAATAACTGGTAACCAAAAATTTTTCTAGGTCCATATCAGAAAGAAAAAAAGAGAAAATATCAGAGATAAATATCTCTGTAATATTTTATTATCTCAGTAATATTTTATTACTACGTTCATACCTACGAGTTGATTCGGTAGAAATAACTGAATTAGGTGATCCTGGTAATTTATGTGGTTCAGCAAGCTCCATTACTTGATCGGAGGTTGATGATTCCTTTGTTTTCTCTGGGGTAGAGAGCCATTCCCCCAAAAAGAATTCAGCTTCTTTATAATCTGTAAATACATGATTTGCACCTTGAAAATTAGCAATGTGTAATGTAGCAGGGTAGGCCAAACAAAACCGTACTTGTTGCTCATGCAATGTTGAACAGACTTTTTGAAACATTTTCCATTTGCAGGATACCTCCACAGAATAATTGTCAAAAACTAATAAGTTCACACCTTCCAATGGTAACTCTCTGTGAGATTGAAAGAGTTGCAATATAGCTGACCTATCCGCATATTCACGGGACCATTCAATAATGGGCCCAGGGATATTACTTTCTTTTCTCAGTTGACCTAGGCGATACACCCGCTTTACTTGACATGGCTTATTAATCCCCAATTGTTATGGGATAATACTAGAGCATTGCTCCAAGAGCTGATCTAGAGAAAACTTTTCCGGTATTCCTACATTACACAAGTTTCTGCGATTGTTATTTTCAAGTTCATCAATCTTATCAGACAAACTTCCATGCATTTGCTCATCTTTGCAATAGTGCTCTGTGCCTTTGTAAGGTCATCTTCCATTGTGATAATTCTATCTTCAGAACTATGTATACGCTGGGAGCGCCCTCTTAACTCTTGCCTGATTGTTAATATTGCTTTGCTTATTGCTATATCTATAGCCTCTTGAAACGTGGGTTTTAACAGCAGTTTTTCTTCTGTGCAGAAGGAGCAGCCAGGAGCCTCCAGGGATGTGTGATGTAGGTATCCTGGGAGGCTCTGCGCTCCCATTTATTGGTATCGCCTAGGGCAGGGGTCGGCAAAGTTTTATGGCCAATAGGCCATTTATGAGGTAAGCGGGAGCACACTATGCTGGACCCGCCCTAATGGCTCCTCCCACCACCAGGGAATGCCCCCTGAAGTGAAATCCTTCGATTTACCTTCAGGAAGCTTCCCCTATTTACCATGGAGGTGGAAGTATCAATGCCGGCCTGCCATAAATAGGGGAGGAACTGCAAGGGGGCGGCATCGAAACTCGGGCGGCTCCGGAGCTCCAGCGGCTCTCGTTGTTCCTAAAGCTCCGTGACCGATCCGCTGGGATTAGGCCGGATCAGCCAGGGGGCGTTAGGACTTAACGAGCTACCGGCTAGGCTGTATCTGGCCGACCCTGGCCTAGGGGATCAAGAATTAAGGTAGCAGCGCTGCACTTTTTTTTTTTTTTTTTTTTTTTTTTTAAAAAGGGTGTTGCACTTAAAAAAAACGCAAACAGAATTTTTACCTTAAATAAAGGGTTGTCTACCCTTTTATGTAAAGTGAAAATTCTTAGTACTTAACCCATTGAGATCCATCACACTGAATTTCTTATTTAGCATGAAGACTTTTTTTTTTAAATACAAAACGAGTATATAAACATAAAAAAGACTCTTCATTGAATCACAGAAAAGTTTATTTGAAATGGGTACTGGAATAGAAAAAAAAAGTCTTCTAATAGTGACAAAATCTGTCTCCTAAGAGAACTCCCTCATTCCCCTTTGCTTCTGTTGTGACTCACACTGGGGCAGTTAGTTAATCCTCTCTGATTGGATACAACTATATAAAAAGAAAGGGGACTAAAACCTTCTGACTCTTTTCAAAATGTAATTTTTGGTTTTAGATATACAGTACAATAAAAAGAGCTCCTTAAGCACCATACAGGTGACTTTGCCTAGAGCAGTGATGGCGAACCTTTTAGAAACCTTTTTGAGTGCCCAAACTGCAACCCAAAACCTATTTATCTGTCACAACACGGCAATTTAAACTCAATACTGAGGTTTTAGTTTAGAAAAAACAACTCATACATTAACAGAAAAAAACGATAACAGAGCTTTCATTGATACAAACAACTTTATTGCAAGGTAAAAGTTTGCATTTGGCATGCTTTTGAACAAATAATGTGATTTATACCTTTTGTATGCATGCTGATAATTTGTCTAACCTTGACTCATACGGATATAATTCAAAGCTGAAAACAGCTGCTCACACTGTACTCAAGCATAAAATGATCCAAACAAAGTATGGAAAGCAAACCCAGATGCTTTCATTGACCTAAAAATATTAAATAGAGAATTCTACACTTTAAGCAATTCATTTTCAGAACTAACTGTGCTGTCATTTGTCATCCCTTCTATCTTCTCTAGTGTTTCACATGAGTTTGTCTCCATCTTACGGCACTGTAAAAATCTGTTACTAAAATTCACCTTTGCAGCTTCTAAAATTCCTTGTAGACTCCCTGATGGCTTGTAGAATTTTCAAAATCAATTTTTAGAGTTGGGAAATATTTCAGCAGCCCATATTCAAGGTCTCTTTCAAAAACCTGCAGTTTTTTCACAAATTTTTTGATATCACAAAATCCCTTTCTGTTGTTTTCCCTATACCTTGTAGTTGTTTGTTCAGTACATAGAAGGTTTAAGGTTGGTAAGCCAGGCCATATCAATGAGCTGTGGATATTCCTGCCCTTTTCATTCATAAACAGCCTAATTGCTTCCAAAGCAGGCTACAGATCTCTCCAGGACTTGTCCCCTGCTCAGCCACCAAACATTAATGTACATAAGTAAAAAATTATACTGTGCCTGAGCCTCCTCTGGAAGTGATTGAAACTGTAGAAAATTTATATTTTTCTGCTTTCCCCCACACAATAAGCTTCTTGATGTATAATACAATAGAACTCAATGACTTGATGTTTGGTTACAAAGAACTGTATGAAACCAGATGTTGCCTCACCAGAGAGGGCGCCCCATCACTAGTAATTGAAACCCCTTTTTCTGGTGCTATGTTTTGTAAAAAAAAAAAGCCTCCATTGTAGATATCTATCCCTTGTGTTCCTTCAGGCAAATACACCAGTTTTACCAGTTCTCCTCTCATGATGTCACCAACACCATAACACAAAATTACTGCTACCCTTGCATGAATATTTATCTAACTTTCTATCCAGCTTTCATCCAACCACATGTTAGTCAGCAGCTCACCAGTGACTTACAAAAGGCAGCCTGTTATTCCATCACTTGCAATGTGGCTTGATCTTTAACATTATTTCTGCATCTCAGAGATGTATTGAATAATTTTATTCTTGTTTGGGAAATCATGAAAAAGGGAAATATTCCCAGACAACATGGCCATTTTCATATTATCCCCATCAGAGAGGGGCTTACCATGTTTTGTTGGCAGCTGTCAGATGATTTGTTCTAGAAAGATAGTTGCAAAAACTAAGATACTGCAAATTATATTTCCCCAATTTCCCCAAGCTCTTTTCTTTCAGTTTCACCAAGTTTGCCAACATTTTTGTGGTTAATGTCAAAGTGCTGTCTGACATTTTTATGTGAGACACACAACACTGTCATTACACAAAATACATAATGCTTTCCCATTGCGTTAAATCACTTCAAATGTCCAGGCCTCTTAGAATGATCTTCCACTATCTGTTTTTGCTTTTTTGCTGTACTAATTTTTGGGTGTTCAAGGCTTGGTGTCTACAATAACACAAAAAAAAAAATGAAGCACACAAAACAAATCTATCCCTAAAAAAAAAAAAAAAACTATTAGCTAACACTAAAGAAATGGATCATCTCCGAATCTACGGCAGTGATTCTTAGCTGGGGTTCCTTTTAAATTTGTGGACCACCAGAACAAAGGGGCAACGTTCCACTGACCACCAGCTTTTGGCTGCTCTACAAAAGTAATCTGAGTGTATTTCCTACCTTTGATTCCCCTCTGCTGTACATGCGTTGAACCTACTTCTTGGGAAATTTTCATAAATAAGATGAAGTCTCCACACGTTTCCCTTACACAGGAGGCGTGCAGATCATTCATACAAGCTCTCATTTTCCCATTAGCAGGAGCCCAGGTTGGTCCCTTTGGACAACAGCCAATACAAAGTGATGAGACTACAAATTTTATGTTCCCAAAAAGCATATTAAAAAGGCTCAGTGCTCAACTAATTTGTAGTGTTCCCCCTTTTTTTGTGAGCACAGGGTGTCATAGACCTACCTCCCAAAGGTGCATCACCATAGTGCTCTTTACCTACAGAACAGTGATGTAGAGAACATCTGCAATGCTTTCCATAGTGCTGAAAAATAACCATCTCCAAGGACCCCACAAAACCCCTGGAGAAATCCTATCATTATATTCTGCACAGTACCACCCATTCTTTCAGTCTTTGCCTTGATCCCACTGCCCATCTCTCTATATGGTGCAGTGGGGCCCCTTTATTCTCAAACGCCATCCATGTCACTACAGGGGCAGAGTTTGAAAGAAAGGGTCCCACTGCACCAATTACTCTGACAGGCAGCAGGGCTTTTTTTGGGGGGGGTTTCTGGTGGTGGCCCCATCTAACCCATATGATGATAATACCCAGTGTACAACATGAAAAAATTATTTAAAACAACATGCCCCTAGATCATAGAACTATTAGGGTGTGGTATTTTAAACGATGGGAGAGCCAACCTTGTTTACCAGGACACCAACCATTACCTAAAGAGGCCCTGAGTAATAGTATGGTAACTACAGCCCTGAACTTGTCAGAGCTTTCACCCTACACAACACGTTTGCCTGGAGTTCCACTTTACAGCAAACTTTCTACTTTTATGGTTTAAAAAGTATTTACTGAAAGTGTCTGCTAAAAAAAAGGACATTTTGAAAGCCACACAGAAGCCAAACAAAACTTCAGAATGTCAAAAACATCAAGTTGATCTTCCTCAGTTGGGGTCACGGTACACCCCGCCTTCTGGACGTGTGTGAGAAGGAGGGGGGCTGTTTTCTGGTATTCCCTAGGCAATGTCTTGGGTAAAAGGAATTTCCTCTTTAATTCTGTCCAGCTGCAAAAGACCTCCCTTAGTCTTGCTTATTTCCTGCACAAGACTCGTCATACACAGTGCTGTTGTGTGAGCAGTGCACAGCAATCTGCACAGCTGTCCACTGCTATCTTTGCTGTCACTACTCCAGCTTCCTTTCTCTCTCTCCTTCTTATAAGTCAAGAACTTTGTGTGGAGGTGCAAAACCTGGAGTTCTTTGACTCCTTGCTTACACTTAGCTCCGTTTCTTTCTGCCCAGCTGTGCCCGTGCTACGCTGCCTGCTGAGGGCTTATTTGGAAATCAGCGCCTCTGGATACTGGCCGAGGAAGAACAAGCCAAACCCAGCATGATTAAAGCTCTGATACTGCTGGTTCTCAGCTGTCTGAGAATGGGACAGCCAAGTAAGTTCCTTTTATTTTTGATTCTGTGAACTCAACTGCAGTTTGTCTTCTGTTTCAGCCTTGACCTCCTCTGCTTACCAATTTACAGGGACAAACGTTCTGGATGTTTACTCCTTGAAATATCCAACCATGGAATGGTCCCTGGTTGTAATTACTGACTAAATGGAGCATAAAATTCATTGGGCATTGTAGACTCTTTTAATATCTGTTTTTATCTGAATTGGGGAAACTATAATGGTAATTGAAGTTCTGACCTCTGGCAACAAAGCCAGTATTCCTTTAATGAAAGGTATATTGATAGGTCACGGAAAATTCACACTGTTGACAAGGTCCTCCAAAAAATCAGTTTAATGACACTCCTAAACTCTGGTCCCTGTCTACAGATCCTAAACTTCTACAACAATTTCCACTCAAGTGTGCCAACAAAACAAAGTTCTATTCATTGCCTTAATTACTGTTTAATTTCAGCCATTCAGCGTATAAATATGTTGAATTCAGAATCAGTTCTAAAAAAACCCTAAGAGCGTATTGGCTTCTGAAAGCATCCATAATACTATAAATTAGCAAATGTTTCACTCCAAATTTTCTACAATATCTGTGTATATTATTATTATACAGTATTTATATAGTGCCATCATATTATGCAGCACTGTACAAAGTCCATAGTCGTGTCACTAACTGTCCCTCAAAGGAGCTCACAATCTAATGTCCCTACCATAGTCATATGTGATTAATGTAGTCTAAGGCCAATTGTTAGGGAGAAGCCAATTAACCTAACTGCATGTTTTTGGGATGTGGGAGGAAACCGGAGTACCCAGACACTGGGAGAACCTGCAAACTCCATGCAGATAATGTCCTGGCTGGGGATCGAACCTGGGAGCTAGCACTGCAAAGGCCAGAGTGCTAACCCCTGAGCCACCGTGCTGCCCATTATGTTTCCCTGGTTGTTGATATCCATGATACAGATAAGAAGTTGTGGTCCAAATAATAAACATATTATGAATGGATTCTCTGTAGTCATCTAGATCAATGATGATTGAGATTTGTATGGGTTACCAAACATAGATAAATGCAAGGATTTTCCAGAATACTCATGTGGACTGACAATCCTTTGTTTCCATTGTGTCAATGCATCCAGTCTAAACAGTAGAGCCTTCCTAAGTTCCTGTTATATATGTTTGACTCTAAAGAGCTGGAAACTTTACATTCCATTACCTAAAGAGGCCCTGAGTAGTATTATGGTAAATACAGCCCTGAACGTGTCAGAGCTTCCACCCTACACAATATGCTTTGCCTGGAGTTCCACTTTACAGCCAACTTTCTACTTTTTTGGTATGAAAAGCATTTGCTAGATGTGTGTCTGCTGAAATTGTAAAGTTAGCTTGTTGAAATCCTTTGATCTCCCACTGAAGCAAAGATCTGATATCAAGTCAACCTCTGAAAACTCTTTGTAAACAAATGATAAAATGAACTCCTTGTAATAATTGTATTACAGTACTGTATATACATTGCTCCACTGGTAGTAGGTAAATTACAAAATATTTGATTGACAAGGCTTTGCAATTGATTACTTACTGCATCTATAATGTAAGAATAATACTATGATTGAACAAAGTTGGGAAAATATATGTTAAAATGCAGCTTTTTATTTCCCCTTTTTGCTTTCTGTTATTTTTAGTACACTGTTGTGTAAATTTACCTTGCACAGTTCTCCATAAGCAGGCAATACTAAGTGTTGGACTATAAGGCTCAGCTTGCCTTTTACAAAACCCACAAATATATTGCATTCATGCATGTTATCAACACTTTCTGCAAGCACAGAAAACATCTATTGGTGCTGGTAAAAATCCAATGTCTTTGTATTTTCCTGTGCACGGAACTGAAACCACAAACGATATTATCAGTTTCCCCCCTTTTTTTTGTAAATCAGAGACCTCCTTCTTTGTAATAGAGTTGAGGAGAGGTAGAAGGTGTTTGTAGTTCAATTCAGGAGATCAGTCCATGGTAACATTGCTGTCAATGCTGAGTGTTAGTGTCAGAATCGCCAAGTAAAAATAAAGGGAAAAAAAACTAAAGAAAGAAAAGTATATATAAGGATAAGGGAGCTGCAATATATTACATTTTGGTTTGGATTGTGTATGTCTACCCAAACTTTTATTAGTCAGTAGGAACATCCGCATAAGCAAGACACATATTCATATTCTTTTTATTCTCTTGATTTGAGTTGGTGTTCAATGACCCAGCAGAGGTAGCCTTAAATACCTTTGACCATTTTTCTGAAAGTGTGGGAAGGATCTGTAAATTCTGCAGAAAAAAAGTCATCTGACTGCACTGTGATTTCAATGGCAGTCCCACACAGTGAGTGACATCCTGTAAGTGGGTAAAACCTGGCGCCAAGTTCACAGTTTGAACACAAACTACAAAATAATCTATGTGTGTGTCGGGAGTAAAAAGAATTTTTGATGGTTGGATTGTTTGCAGATATGGATCTCTGAATCCCTTGCCCGTGACAAAAATGGCAGTACGTTTCGTAAGGCATTTTAATGATGGCAATGGATTAACATGTAACATCTTTAAAAGAATATACAAAGAAAAAATATTAAAATACGAAGTTGTAGCAGGTAGTAATGCATATGGCTTCCTGTCTGGGAAGCCCATTCAGTAGGAAGCCACGTTGGATGCCACCCCTTGTGTAATATGGTAGCTAAAACAAAAAAGCAGGCTGCTCATCAGTGCTCATTAATAAAAGTCCAACATCTCAGTGTGTATGATAATCTGTGTGTTTGATACCAGGAGCATTTAATACCAGGAGCATAGACACTCTTTATCCCTCAAGGGGTCCCTAAGTCAGTTCTGCACAGAGGCCCACTGTTGGCTACACTGCCACTGCATGACAATGAGGACTTTTAACATCCAGAAGTGTTGGCTGTCAATCTAAAATCATTCCTATATAATTGGCCATATAATTGGCCACAATTGTCCCAAGCAGTTTTCAATTCTGGAACATCATTTATGTTGGTGGTCAGTGGAGAATGGCCCCCTTATATTGGTGGTCAATGGAGAAAGACAATTACATTATGTTTTGATGGCGCTATTCTGCAGAAACAGCTGTTAGGTCCTGCTTGCTACACTAAATACATGTTGTGACGTCCCTGCTGCCTGTTCCATGGAACTGTGCCAGATGTCCACGGGTGCGGCAAGAGGAAGGGTGGCCTGTGTGTGGAGGTGAGTATAACTTTCAAAAATCCCAAATTTTCAAAAATCCGGCGCACCTCAGGTCCAGAGAAGAAATCCCACATTTATACCTGGAAACAATAGGTCTCAGTATTGTGGAGACTGACCTATTAGAGGACCAAAACATTGAGATTTTAGCATTGAATAAACTTACCTAAAGGCTGCATATGTGTAGGTTGCATGATATAGTCATGCCTTGACACAGCATGCAACTATAAATGCATACAACTGACCTCTCAGATTTCATTCCAAGGCAGAAACAGATATATGCATTCGCTTTATTTGTCATTAGAATTGTGTACTGTAAAATATTGTATTGTATTGTGCACCAAGTGAAATACCACCCTTAGGATGTATGGGAGATGACAGTTATCCCTCTGTCTGGGGGGCTTTTTACAAAGCTGTATCATATACTAGAGACCTTACTCAGGGGTCTGGAGCATGATGAATGTCTTGGAGAACCATCTGAGCTGATTTTTCAGTAAGGTAATTGCAATTACACAGGACCCTTATTATCTCCAGGGACAGAATGACAGGGGTGCAAGGACCTGGAATGTTGTGCATTTGAAACCTTCACTTCATATTTGCTCAAGGTCACGTTCTGTATAAAGTGTCCCTGGGCCCCTAACTAAACATTTTATTCTCTTGCAATTAACCAGATCAATAGTGCAAAATTATTCAACTCTGTGCAACTCTACTTCCTCAAAGAGGATGCAGTTATAGTTGCTGTTTCATGAGGTGATGCATGGAAAGACAATGCAAATTGACCAGCTTTCTTGTGCATATTGCAATCCATATTGTCACCTAATAGTATGGGGAGCCAAAGCTTCCACCCTGCATAAGGTACCACTAAAAAAATTGTTCTAATAGATATTGTCTCCAACACCATCTTCCCTTCTCCACTGTCATACAGTTACATGACCAAAAGGGCTAAATGTACTTTTATGGATTTCTCTGATAATTTAGCATAATCATCCACATCTACCCTCTTCAAAGTCGGTACTCTGCTAAATTAGACCCAAGTGGTAATGTAGTGATTGTAAAAATAAATTCAACCCAATGTGCATACTGGCTACTGTAATAGTTAAAATTTTCTCTACAAGGGATCTTCGGAGGGGTAGACCCTATTAGTCTGTTTTAATGTAGTGCATTTTAAGTAAATTGTTCTCATTTGGACTCTGGAATATGTCATTTGTGACAAAATCCAGATCACTGAGAGCCTAGGGCCATTACTCATGTCTGCCTATGACTTGTTCCTCATTGAAGAAGATACTCATCCTGAGTGGTTTGATGAGGTTTTCAACAAAAACATAACTTACATAACAAAAAAGTAAACATACAACACTTACAATCTGTTTATACATATCGGTGTTGGCTTAGTAAATACAAGGGATAAGTAAACAAAATATAAATCCTATAAACAACATAGACCCTGAGAAGGAGAACAATAAACAGGAGAAACCCTTTTGGGCCAGTATTGCACATATTGGTACGACTACAAAGGAAACAGCATGACTTCTCACAGGAGCTTATAGCACCGAATATAAACCAATAATCTAGACAACAATATTGATAAATAAAAACATACAACAAACACAAACATATACAACAAAATAGCCCTAGGGGGAACGGGTGGGTGAGGTGGGAGAGGTACACAAAGCAAATACAATAAAGTAGAGAATAACCCTTAAGGCCGGGGTAAGAATCTGACTAACAATTATGATCACTAAGATAAATACGTTTGAAGTCGGGCTGACGTCACTTTTAGCAAAAATACAGGATGTTTTCCTGTTTACTGTATCAAAACTTTTAGCATGTGGGGTGCTGGATTTTTGTCATAGTATCACCCTGCAGGACAAATTTTTTTTATGCCTTTGTTTTTCAAAAAAGAAAACCTGTTCCAAAAACAGCCAATCACAAACCAGCTTCAAAAAGCCAGCTTGTTGTCAACTGATTACTAATAGGCTGCTGTTTGTTTTTAGGTCCTATGAGGGGACAAACACACCCAAATTGATAAGTCAGTTAAAATACTCTTTAAGTAACATTTAAAAAGCAGTGATGGTGGCTTTCACCAAGCATTCACTGGTGGTTAATCAAAACCATTTTAAAATTGCATTAAAGGTCATTTTAATAAGTAATTAAAAAGTTAAGCAGCCGGGAGATTCACTTGCAATTTGATCTGAACCTACCAAAAAGTGTGGATAGCAACTTATTCAAATGCTGTGGTTGTTAGAATAAAGTTTAATTGAGACTCAGTAAAGGCAGGCCATACATTTCCAGATTCTGAGCACCTCACTTTGTAGTTCTCAGATGGTAGTGTGCATATAAACATGAGACATGGCTGTTGGTTTACTCAAAGTTTTATAAAAGGCATACTGAAACATAATCAGCAGCTCATTAGCTGTTGATCTTTGAGAACCTCTAGTACTAGATGTGTGCTTATACTAAACATTATGTATGGGTATTCCTATTTGCTATGTGCAGCACAGTAACTGGTGGTCAAAGGAATGTAACATACAGGGACAGTGCAGAAATTTGGAATAACTAATGTATAACAATGTGTGTAGATTGCAGTGTTCGGAAGTATATTATTTACAGAATGTCAAAGGGCCAGAGTATATAATGTACAGCAAACATACAAAGCAGAGTGACCCCGTACAAAACAGAGTACAATGAGAATGGGACATACAGCACAATCTACAGAACACAGTGGTCCAGGAAAAAGAGACACAGCCACTTGCCATTATGGACCTATTGCACTGAGAAAGTAAGGAGAAATTTCATGGGAGAGAAAAGTTTTCTTGACGTTTTTTTATACTGATCCTGGCTTTACTTTCTAGTGAGTCAAATAAGCAATAAATTAAGTGGCCTCTATTCCCCAACATCCAATACATTGACAAAGATATTTTGTTTCCCCACCTTGAAAAAAATTATCCTGGGCAGTGGTCCTAGACTGGACCACTGTGCCCTGTATGTCCATTACAATGTACTTCTTCTGCTTTATAAAATTTCTTTACATTGTATTTTGTATGTTGTGCTATAAATGGCATACTCTGGACCCCTGCAATCTGTCAACTCACTTGTTCATTTTATGGGGGCAGACCAACCAAAACGGTTGTTTCGGGGACCTGTTTCTATATTTCTTGATGGCTCGGTCAGTAAATCCTGGCCTTTACTGGTAAATATGATACTTTAAGGTAAGGATCATGATGTAATTATTGAGCAGCAGACAATATACGATTTTCATTCTAAATATTGACTTCAGTCTTATTTGGAAAGTCAGATCATTGTTACAAGTTCTGATCTTCAGCCTTGATTTAGGTAAGCAACTGAAAATACTGAACCAAAAGAATCAGCATAACCACCAGAAAATTAGTATTTTTCAGAAGAAAAAGGTCAGCCTTCTATTATACCAGCATTCCTTTCTGAAGGATGAAGGATAACTCTAAGACCTTGTATGACCTTTGGCAATGTATTTGATTTAGACAGTAGCTTTGATAAGGTCAGGCAGATCAGATTGATTTTTATGGCTAGTAGAGCTATTTTCCATTAGGAGGACCAGTGTTATAGATAATTATATTATCAATAGCTGAAAAACTGACTGAGTGTATTGTAGTGCAAACCAAGTCCAGCTGCATTACAAAACATGCACTTAAAATCACTTGACATGTCATAGACTGTTATGTGTGCTGTAGCTGAGCGACTGATAAATAACAGCAAGGAGAGGATATCGAGGAGGTGGCGACATAGTGGAGCCTCAACCAGCTTTGTTTAATTCACTTGTAATTTGCCAAAGCCTTTGTGTTTTCTCAGAGCCTTGGAGCAGATGGTTGGGAGGAAAAGCCAATAATACTTAGGGATTCTCAGAGACGATGAAATAAGGAACACATTTCTGTAGATGATCCTAGTGGGGCAACGGTGTAGAAGAACAGTGGGGTTTAACTAGTTAAGTTCTACTGCAGCCCCTAACTTGTCCAGAGGACTGCACATAGCTAATGCTTTATATATTTTCTTTTTTTAGTGCTATGTCACAGCACCCCCCCCCCCCTATCAGTCCCCCGTATAAATTGTGCACATACAGTGCGTCCTGCCATCCACTGTCACAGTCCCATAGTCCCATCATGCAGCAGCTGTTACCTTCTATCGTCAATTATAGAAGCCTCTATCAACCAATCATTTACAGCTGCCCTTACTGTAAGTCACAGTACTCTCAGTGTACCCATCCAGCCACCACACAATGCACCCACTTTTTTTTACATACTCCACAAATCTACCTGAAACAAGCTGCACTGCACATTTACATCAGTTGCTTCCTAAGTCTGTACACACCTGTCACTGGGTTCCAGGCAATGTTCCCATACCATGTTGCCCATACAATGTTCCGTACCATGTTCCAAGTTGGTCCTTGTTTTTAAATGGATTCCACTATAATCATTTAAACTTAACTCCAGTTGAAACTTTTTTTTAGTTTTGGATAAGATAAGGGATGTGTGGAACCTCTATTAAAGCAGAACTAAACTCTAAAAATAATTAATGTTTTGCAATAAAATAACCATATCTGCCTGCTCTGTTGAAGGTGTTGCCATCTTCCTTATTCTTGCTGGTTCTGATCTTCGGCCATCTTGATTGGCTTGAGTCAGGATGATGTAACTGAATGATGATGGAGGTCATGTAGTCTTGGCAGCCATAGAAATACCAGGATACCCAGCAGATATCAGCATTCTACAGCATGGGCAGCTCAGTGTTTTTTTCGTTAATGAACTGACTCAATTTGTTTCCATGATTTCCATTTTCCTGCAGTTTTGAGTGCAAGAACTGCTCAAATTCACTTGCAAAAATGGTTACTCTGAACCTGACCTAAACCTATGACTATATAGATATTTTTAATTCCTAAAAAAACAAAAAGATCTTCTCAAATGATAAAAAATGAAACCCTTCTCTACTCTGTTTAAAATAAACAACGTTTTGACTTTAATTTGATCATAAGGTTGATCATTGTCCTTTGACATTGTGCCCTACTAGAGCCAGGTTAATCGTGTTTAGTGGAGTTCTGTAGGGAAAAGCAGCAAAGTTCAAAAGGCTGAGTAGCTTTTTCCAGGCATAGCGTCCATCTGTCTGCCTGGCTCCATCCTGTTAACATTAATTCTGGGTTGAAGTGCTCTTCTATCCTGTTTTATGCTCAGCCCTGGGGAATGGAAGTTAGAACAGCAGATCTACGGGAACCGGCCAGTTTAAAATTGGTAGCTTCACCTTGATGGAAAAAATTTTTTTTGGGGGGGAGATATTCAAGGACTAACCAGTAAGAAGGGACAAGGATTTGTCATGTGTAATCAGCAACTGCCATGACATCTTGCCATACACACATGAAATATATTTTATTGAAATTAAAAAATGGCTGCAAATAGCATCCCTGATTATCCTGCCATGGAGGTCCTTGGTCATGTACTTTTTATTTTAGGGTGACAATTATCCCCTTCTTTTTTCTTTTTGTGCTCCCCTGTGACACAGACTTCCAATGAAGGTCACAGGGTCCAATTCAGTCCCTATCGAGAAACCATTTTGAAATAAAACTGGTTCCATTTTTTAATACAAAGCCAAGTTTAGATACATAGAGACACTAAGACACGTCTTGATGCTGGATGCTGTACATGACGGGGAGGGAAGACTGTATTTATTTTTGCTTCTAAAGAACTTTCCCTTTGCATTTTTCTCTCTATATAATCCTCCGAGCGCCTCCCTCCCTGCACCCGCCTGCGAGACTTTATCTGGCAATGAAGCACCAGTTGGCCTCCGAGTGACGCAGAGAGTTACAGGATCTCCAGGAAGCTGTATTTACCACCTGACTGCTCAGTACCAGCCACTTTATAGGCTGAGGGACCACATACACAAAGATCCCTGCCTAATATAGCAAATTGATAAATAAAAATATATATCATAATATCATTGATAAAAAAAAAATAATTATTAAAAAATCACAAACTGCGATCAATATAAAAAGACCAGCACATACAAAGTGCATCAAGTTTAACCACTAGGGAAACAAACATATCCCAGATATAAAAACCATTTAAGACATAGTTGGTCCAGAGGAAGGCAAAAAAAACCCTAGTACAATTTGCTTCAACAGGTTAAAAAAATTCTTCCTGATTCCATGAGGCGGTTGGATGTTCCCTGCATCAACAGTCGCTGTTATTTTTACTTGAAAGCCCTAATACCCAGTTATATTATTACCTTAATACTTACTTTAATACTTATTATTCTGTGCTTCTAGAAAAACTTTCAGCTTTTTCCTAAAGCAATCTATAGTAGTTGCTGAAACAACTTCCTGAGGGAGCCGATTCCACATTTTTACAGACCTTACAGTGAAGAATCCCTTCCTTATCCGGAGCTTAAACTTCTTTTCCTCCAGATGCAAAGAGTGCCCTCTTGTTCTTTGTAATGATCTCAAAGTGAATAATGGGGAAGAGACTTTTCTATATAAACCGTTTATATATTTATACAGGGTTATCATATCCCCTCTTAAACGTCTCTTCTAATTGAGGGAGAATTGATTCAGTTCAGCTAATCTCTCTTAGTGGCTGAGCTCCCCCATTCCTTTTATTAGTTTAGTTGCCCTTCCCTGCGCTCCTTCCCATTCCACAGTGGCAGGATTATGTCTCCATCTCTGCAGTTTATTCCTCTTTTTTTATACAAGCAAGTACTTTGCTGGCTTTAGATCTTGCAGCTTGGCATTGCATGCTGCTATTAAGTCTATCATCCACCAGAACCCCCAGATTCTTTTCTATTTCTGACTCCCCCAAATGTATTCCCCCTAGACAGTATGAAGCATGCATGTTGTTAGCCCCAAAGTGCATAATTTTACATTTATCTATATTATATGTCATTTGCCACTTGGCTGCCCAATCAAACAGTACATCCAGGTCTGCTTGTAAATTATAGACATCCCGTCTGGACTTAATACCATTACATGGAAATATGTTAAACAGAAAAGGTCCCAACACTGAACCCTGGGGTACACTACTTATAACCTTAAACCATTTAGAGTATGAATCATTAATTACAACTCTCTGGATACGGTCTTTAAGCCAGTTCTCTATCCATTTAAAGATTGACTTTTCTAAACTTATTGACCCTAACTTGCATAATAACTGTCTGTGGGGTACAGTGTCAAATGCTTTAGCAAAGTCCAAGTACACTATATCAACTGCTACTCCACTGTTTACCTGTTTACTTACTTCCACATAAAATGAAAGTAAATTTGTTTGACAACTTCCGTCTTTCTTGAAGCCATGCTGACTATTACTTATAATATTATTTTCTAGCAGAAACTTCTCTATGTGGTTCTTTATCAAACTCTCTAGGACCTTTCCAGCTATGGACATTAAACTAACCAGTCTGTTACCTAGTAATGACTTAGTAATGATAGGAACCACGTTGGCGTTACCCCAATCCATCGGTGCCTTGCCAGTGACTAATGAATCTCCAAAAATAGAAATAATGGCTTTGAAATAACTGAGCTCAGCTCTTTGAGGACAGGTGGATGTATTCTATCAGGTCCTGGTGCTTTGTCAGCCTTTTTCCCAGCTGTTTCTCAATCATATCAATTCTGAGCCATTGTGACTCATTAAAGGCAGTGACGTTGCTATTATGAATTTGGACTTGAGTTCTGCCATTTTCCTTTGTGTACACAGAGCTAAAAAAAGTGTTTAGTAGATCTGCCTTTTCTCTATCCCCAGTTACCAACCCAGCAACATCCTTTAAGGGGCCTACATGCTCAGATCTGAACTTTTGCCATTAATATATTTTTAAAAAAATTTGGGGTTTGACTTACTTTCCTTTGCAATCTGTTATTCGTTTTGAAGTTTTGCACATTTTATCTCCTTTTTACATCTTTGGTTATATTCTTTATAGTTTTTAAATGATGAAGGTGATCCTTCATTTTTATATTTTTGGAATGCCCTTTTCTTGTTCCTTATGGCTTTTTTAACATCAGATGTGAGCAACATTATTGCCCATTGGAATATATTTTTCAGTGTGCTTTTGTTACACATGTATGTGTGTAGTGGTGTGTAGTACACCACTTCTGTGTACACAAAAGAATGAGAAAAAGTGCCTCATTTTCTGCAGGACAGCCCACAAGATATCCTGAGATCATTGACAAATTTGTAGTGGTAGTGGGGGGGGGGGTGTTCAACAAAAATAAGCTATTTTTCTTCCCCTCAGTTTGGTCTTAGCATTGTTTTTGGCACTGTGTGAGCGGGAATTTCCACTGTTGCATTTTGCTGATGGTGTCGCTGTGACAAGGGGTAAAGAAGCATGAAAGTTAGAATCTCATTGTTGTGGGGACCAAATGCACTGCTTCCTTTGATCCAAAGGGCCTTGTCATATTAAAGTGGAACTGAAGTTAAAAGATGAAAAATAGTGAGCAGGTGGGTGAGCAGGCATAAGAGACAGGAAATGTCAAAAAGAAATTTACCTGCTTGATTTTAACTAAACTACAACCCTGGCTTCTTCACTCCATCTTTTTCTGGGCCCATCTTCATTGGATTGGTGAGAATTATGCTCAGGAGATCATTATGCCAGGATCATACACTGAGATGTACATTAAGGAACATATTATGACAAGGTAAGTATGTTTGGATGCAGAAGGCAATAAACAGCCCTTCTGTTCACATTTTTTATTATATTTAATTCTGCTTCAAATCAGCCTGTGAGTTTGGCAGAACGTTCATACAGTGTGCTGACTCAGAGTGTATGATGCAGTTATATTTTTGGTATATGGATCCTGCTGCTACAGAGGCCGGCCACACAGTCTGTCTGTTCTACCTAGATAAGGGTTGTTTTCTGAACAGGCAGGAAGCTGCGCACAATGGTGACTGCTCAGGTCTGTGACCTACTACAGAGAGCTTGGATGCGAGCCCCACTCATTATTAAAAACTTCTATTAATCCTGTATGTTTCCGTGTGTCTGTCTTCACCCCCACGGGGCAGGAAGCAGCTATGTGTCTGACTAGAGTGCACATGGTGACACACAGGGGAACTCCAGCTCCCTAGGACTGAACCTTCTGCTGCTGAGTGACATGGTGGGACCATCTATGACAGCACTTCAAACAAAAAGGATTGTGTAAAGAATAATTTCACTCTGATGGAAAGAAAAGCTGAACTGTTAAATGGGAAGATTGTTTCTTTAAAAAAAACACTATCCAATCATAGATCTTTTTCATTTTTTGTATTTAATACAATATATAAGGAGAAAAAAGTGAGTATGCCGCACACATATCTGATTTTGTTGGATGGCTTTTTAACTGCCACAACAGAACGTAAAGAAAAAAAATCGTTCTGGACATTAGTCTGTTTGATTTACACTGTGTGACACTGAGGTGCAGGGTCAAAGTAGTAGCCTGGTCTTCTCCAGAGCCTCTGATGGTAAGATTTTTTGCTGCGAACTAGCACCAGGCGAAACTCAGCACACATTCAAACATGGCTAGCAAATTTAGATTATAGCCAAAATTAGTACAAGCAGAGGTTGAAAAGTCAGACAGGTCCAGCTTTGTGGCTCTGGATGGAAAACATAAAGCAGGTCACAAAAGTAGCTGGTAAAATAGAGATTATCTAGCAGGAAGGGTAGGAAGCTGCAGCCTTAAATACACAGACAAGTGCTAACAACTGTGTGTGGCCCACCCAGCTAATTTCTAAAAAAAAACCCTATCTTATTGGCTAAAATTGAAATTTGTGATTGCCAATCTCCCTTTGGTGGTGGCTGGCAGTACATTTTTGATTAGGACATAGGCAGTACATTTTTGTAAATGGAAATAGGACTTCCCAGGTGGCTCAGAATGGCTGGCAACAACCTATAGAAGGTGTAATGTTGCAAAAAACATCTTGACTGCAGAAACATTTGCCAGCAGTGAGGAAATGGTAACCACTAGAAAGCACTAAAACCCAACACAATTTTGAGTTTAAATAGGCTAAGTATTTATTGGTGCATCCAAACAAAAGTTATGCAAAGTCTCGGTTCATTTTCTGTGGCAAGCAGCCATAGCAAGTATAGAGCTTTATAGAAGAATAGAAGGAGCCTTGTTCTTTGTCCACAAGCAGTGATCTCTTTGCAGACACAACATCATTGTAGTTTTTGCAACTTTATTGTTGGGACCTTTGATCCGTATATAATGTATATAAAGTAATCCTACCAGAAAGAAAATGTTCCCATTTTCCCCCTTCCTCATCTTTTTGTCAACCATTTACTCCTCCTACATACATTCCTCCCGCTATAAACTATTTTTTAAATTTTGCAAAATAATAATAAAACATTTTTATTTTTTATATTGTTCATTTTTTAATTATTTTTTTAATAAAATGAATATATTCAGGAAATGTACTTATTAGCATTATTATAATGTTAATAATAATATATTTAATATAATATTATAATAAAGGCAAAACTATAGAATAAAATGCATAGTTTTTCTACAGTAACACCATGGGGTCTATTTTTTTTTTTTAAAAAGTCAAAATATTTCAAAGGCAGTAATTAATTCCCAACAGGTAATGTCTGATGGATTGTCTGTTCCCTGTTTTATAAAAAGAGCCCTAGAGGGTAAATTTATGTATCAGTTTGCATAAACTACGCAAATGTTTTTATGTGCAGAATGGTAATTTCTGGTATTTAATAAAGTCGTCTTTCCCAGGGTGATTGTAGCGTTCATTTAGAAAATTTATTTTAATTAATTGTTGCCAAATCAAATGTAATAAGAACATTCAATCATAAAAGAAAAAAAAGTACAGTTGATTTTGCCTATTTTACACAACAGTCACAGCTTTGTACATTATATAAAATATCCCTAAATAATGAGCAAATGTTGGTGAAGTTACACGATGAATGGTCATGCGGTTTTGCTGGAAGGTTAGCTATTTATTTTTTTAAAATAAATTGATACCTAGTTGTTCCAACTAACATTGATCTTAGTAGGAAAGTATTTTTTTTTTTTTTGTCTGTAGATTGCATAACAAAGTACAAAAAATTTTAGAAAGACAAAATAACTGAAAAAAACATTGTAAAAAAAATTAATAATATAAAGTAATACATTAAAAGAAAATGTTACATTGTTTTCTTATATATTCACAAAGTTATTGCCAAATCAATAGGCCTATTGGGCTAATGTAAAAATTGCTGTGGTCTTTAAAGAAACTACAGGTGGAAGATCTGAATTGGTTAATATGGCATGCTGCTAAGTGGTCAATGGTAAAAGCTGAATTTGCAATGTACAATTATGGGCGTCCATGGTCCTTATGGCCAAATCTGAAAATCAAAGATATTTTTAGGGAAAAAAATACATCAGCAAAGACCAGATTCAGAAATTCTTAGTCAGAACTGATATTTTTTTAAGGAGCCGTACAATTTATATCAGTGACAAGTACAGTAAGGCTCAGCCAATCTGGCTGCTGAACGATGTTACAGGTCTATATCCAGTGCCCCACTATACCAGTACACTAATGTTTGCTTGGAACTCAGAATACTCAAATCTAAATTTCAATCTAAGGTTGGAAAATCTAAAAATCACAACCACCTCTAGGTAACCGTAACTATTGATTAATTCTGACACATTAATTCTTTCTGTTCCAGATCCAGTCCCCCAACGGTGTCTCTTGCAACCTGTGGACAACAAATCTGGGATCTCCGCAATAGCCCAGTGGCCTCTCATCCTAAAGGGTTGTGTGGGAAAAGTTACAAATCGGGAAGTATATGTGCTCAATATAAATGCATCCAAGGATAATCATGTGAGTATTTTTCATGTGTTTTTATTTTTAAAGTGTATGGATTATTAGAACCTCTTTCAATTTTTTGGGGCTTGAATGCTATCTGGGACTTCATTAGATTTTTCCAAACTTGTCTCTATGTCAACAGTTTAATCAGACAGGAAGTGAAAAAAAATCCTCAACAAGGACACAGGAAGATGATAAGCTGACAGTAGTTACATCCTTTAATTACTTTGCTGAAGATGAAAACATTTTTTGGCTGCTTGTGTTGCTGATGGAGATTTTCCCTCACTTCCTGTCTGGGTAAAGCACAGAATGTGATGGTATATTTTCTAATGGAACTCTAGATAGCCATAAACTCTAGCAGGGGTTCTAATCCTTTCCCAAGATATGCAAACACATTTAAAAAAGCCAAGGATAAACCTGTGAGTCTTGTTCCATAATTGCATATATTAGAGTTTTTTATGCCTGCAGTAGTCCAGGATCTGAGTACAAGATATATAGAAATGTATGTTGCTGCCTTCAGGTTTCAGTAAAATTGTTAGTGTTAACCATGACCAATGAACCATAAAATCCACACCTAGGAGCCACCAATGTCCTATCCTGTGTGCTTTTGATCCATTAAAACACATTTATTTCAATGTTCATATTTTATACACTGCACAAAACTGGCCCCACTTTTTATTTATAGCGGAAGCTCAGTGGGGGTCCAGCAAAAGAAACTGCGAATCACAGTGGACATCTTGCACACTTGATTTGTCAATCCTGAAGTTACTTTTGAATACCTTAACTACTGAAAAGAGATGAATAATAGGAATCTTCTTTTCCAGGCATCCAGATTTTAGCAATACAGGCAGATAATATTGTTAATAAAGTGGATTATTTAACAGCACTGGCTAAGAATAACGGGTAATAATAAAGGGTACAAAAGTGGAGTTACTGTTTAATCCATTTCTGCCTTGTGTCATTGTGTTTTTATTAATGTATGTACATAGTATGCTGGGTGGGAGGGGAAGCACCATTCTTGGCTTGCAGAAGAATTACTGGAAATGGACCTTAGGTTACAGTTTTAAATCAGTTCACGTATAACAATGTCTAAAAATTCACTGGGTAAAAATAGAAAGCGAGCCGAATGACCAGGCAGCATCATCCTGGGCGACATTGTGTCAATATGGGATCCAGTTCACTGGGTCAACATGGTGGTAAAATGCCTTTCTTTGTATTTTATGCCACTTTGATTAAAGTACAAATCTACCTACCTTATTGTTACCCTTTGGCAGCCCCCCTAAGCAAAACTGCCTACTGGTGGCCTAATTACCTCCATTCTAAAACCTCCAAAATTCTTTACAACCTCACAAATGTATTTTCTATTTCTATTTCTTGGTCCACTCATGATTTGTCTCCTCTCAGTTCAAACTCTGCATTCTCTTCCTCTCATAGTTTTTCATGGCTTGCTGACCCTCATCTATCCTCCTTGTCCTCTATCATGATCAGCTTCCATCCTGTCTCCCTTGTCCTCATCCTGAGCTACCCCCCAGCTCATCAATTAGTTTCTTGTCATATAGAACAAAGGTCGCCAACCACTGGTCTGTGGTGGTCCACAGAAAAATTTGGACATTATTTGCATTTTTTTGTATTAATAATAATAAAACAAAAATAATATTGCAATAAATTCTTATATTCTGAATTACATTTTCACCTTTAAATTGCACTAAATTCACAAACTGTACTGAAGATGGAAAAACGGAAGCGCAGCGTGCCGTCAGTGTAGTCTGAAGTTGTATGAGGCAACCACTGCCCAGCTGTACACTTCAGTATTGTTTCCACCATTACAACAGTCACTCCGCTCTGCAAATACTGATTCTCATCCGATTGTTTTCATTTATTTGTTTATTTCTTAGATGCTCTTTTAAGTAAGTATGACTGTGTATTAACTGTAAGTATTTTAAGCAAGTATTAACTGTGTATTTTCTTTAACTGTTATATTTAATGGCATCAAAAAGGTAAACTTTCATAACTATCATTTCTTGTTTGGTCTTAGATTCAAATTAAATAATTCGAAAATGAGTGAGAAAAGGCAAACAAATTTGTTGCATTTCTTTAGTAATAATAACAATAATGCAACTAATGATAATAGTAATGTTAGTAAAACTAGAACCCTAAATACACTTAACCGTGAGCTGATCAATGAATCAGAGCTTCCACAGTCCTTGTCAGGCACTATTAGGAAGATCATTATTTTACAAATGTATTCATATCTAAGTAAGGTTTCTGGGGCAGTTATTTATACCAGAATGTTTTAAATTACCTAGAACCTAAAACCAGCATGCAATAAAATGTATATAAAACCCCAAAAATGACCTCATTTACTGTACACTGTGTATAGAAAAGTAGCTTTGGCACTACTGTATAAGACAAGAAATATGTTGAAATATATTAGACCCCTGCAGGGTAAATTTATTAGATAGGATTTTTGTGCCTATCAAATAGATATAACAAAAACTATTATATAGCAAAAAAATCCAATGCTTTAATCAGTGTGCCAAAAGGGAGTAAATAATAGAAATGAAGTGTACATACACTTCAATTAATTTTATTAATGGCATATGTTTGTTGCTGATAATCATAAAATTATTCATAATAACATTTTGCTAATATCCCTCATACAAGATCCTGAGTCTGTTCATCTCAAGAGAAGGATCAGAAGAAGTCTCAAAGAACCAACCTGTGCTCATTGTCAATTCCAATACTTCTTTGTTTCTTTTTCCCACCATTAAAGATTTTCCAGTTACTTTACATGTAAGTATAAGGAACATTACAAGTGTGTGTCTGTGTATTATATATGATATTAGGCATAGAAATACAAAATGCATAATAGGATTCATTCTATTTTTTGTGTTTGCTTTAGCTCTCCAAAAATGTTCAAATTTTCCCTTCCTTGCAAAATTTGCAACATTCCATCGCTTTGGAGGGTAAGGAGCTTTTACAATGGGCAAAGCAGGTATACGGAGAGGTGTCTTTCTTCGCTGAGCTAAAAGATGAACCAAAAATTCTTCTGAAGATGAAGAAATGTAAGTGACAGAGGAAATCAGATCACATAAAGTGTTTTTGTTGGGGGGGAGGGGTTAGATGCCATAAGATACAAAAGTGTACCCCCTTCACCACCACAAAAAGCCAACATTTCATAATATACCTGCAGGGTATTGAAGCTCTATGATGAGTTCGAAAAATTGTTATGTTTATCTCATAGGCCAAGCAGAGTCTTCCTATGAAGTGGTTATTGTGACACCAAGATATAAACATTTAAAAAGAGCCTGACTATAAAGAAAATGTTGACAGCTTACCCTCACCGTGGCCAGTGACCAATTTAATTTTCTAGGTGTAATTTATAGACAAGGACCATGGACAAGAACAGGCTCGCAAAATTCTTATTATGGGACTGTACACAACGGCTAATGTACATGTAACAATTTGCAGTTCTTTAATTGGCCAAGGACCTTTCCATCCCTCTGCCATATATAATTGCCAGGAGTCCTATATTTTGTAAGACAATCCTGATTTGTTCATATGTACAATAAACAGTTAACATTTACTTTTTAAGTTTTAGTTTGTGTTTCCAAAAGGTTGACAACTTTTAAATGTGCACTTTGTACAACACAACGCCTTTTGTTATGCACAAAGGATATCATACAGCAATCCCTCTGAATTTTGATCTTTGTATGTAAAGGTGACACAGTATAGACAACATCCACAATGAATGCGCACAACGAATGCCACTTTCCTATCACCTTTTAAACTGTTTTCCCTGGTTCCCATCTCTGCCCTCCTATTACATATTTGCTGAAAGAGGAGTAGGCCAGGGGAAATATCTACAACAGGCAGCTGTTATATTTTTATTGTCACAATTAGAACAGTAGGAAAGTAACCTCGAGTAACCTTGGTCATTTTCCTTAGGAATTGTGGATGGAATTTAAAATAAATAAATAAAATAAAAACAAACCTGGATTATAAGGTAACATACAAGATTTACATTTGTGTTGTAATAATGATACCTAAATGTCAGCAAATTTATATCTTCAAATGCACATATTATGTTGATAAGAGGCTATAGTAAGAAAGTAATACAGGTAGTCCCCAGGCTACATCCGAGATAGGGACTGTAGGTTTGTTCTTAAGTTGAATTTGTATGTAAGTCATTATTTTAATAAATGCAATTAGGACAGATGTTTGTCTCAACAAATTATTAGGCAGCGTCCTGTTGGTTACTGTGTAAAATCCTCACTGTGAGTTAATCACAAAGAAAAAAAAATCTTTATGGAGCCTAAACATTCATTATGTTCAGGAGCAAGCTGTGCTTTGTTAAAAGTTTGTTTTGGTCATTAAAAAGTTACAAGATGTTACAGATCAGCTCCACTCTTAAACTGCGTGCACACTTCGTTGGAAACAAACGACTAACAACCGATCGTCCGAAGTGCACAAAGACACCGATGAACGAGGATTTGTAGATGGAAACGAACGACCATCCCGGCGGATCTGATCGAGCGACAATCGTTCACGATCTATTGCGTGTACGGTCGTTCAGTGATCATGGATAGTTCTGCAGTACTTCTCCTTTACATGTCACTTCCTGCATCGTTCAAACGATCGTATCTAGCGTGTGTACACTATTGGTGGATTATATTTGAACAATCGTATTGTTACAACATGAACAGAATTGTGCACAATAGGATCGTTTAAAATAATCGTGCATAATCGTTAGTTGTTTGTTTTCTAACAATAATTATTGCAAGTGTGTACCTAGCTTTAAGATTAGCCACAACCTCAGCTGTGTTTAGCAAAAGATTTCTACTGCAAGTCATGCAAACGCCCTCCCCCTCCAAGCCTCCATCCTACAGAGAGTGAGCAGGTTCCTGTACACAGTGTTAATAATAACACTAAAAATAAAAAAGCAATATATGCAAATTTTTGTAATGCTTAATAAAGGACCTTGTCAGCAACTTGCATGTAAAAGCACAGAAAAAAACAAATACTTAAATGATTAGTTTTGTGTCTATTTGAATACATTTGCAATGTGCCTTTTTTAACTTTTTTAACTAGGAAAATAAATTCCCCTCCTTCTTGCACATCCTAGCCCTGATTTCACCTGGTCTACCTTCTGTATGTGCTGACCCAGCATCTCAGTCCCTCCCTTTTCCTTTCTGCTGAGATCATTTCCTAGATGGCAACTGTGGTCTTAAGGCTTTTACTATTTTAACTGCACATATAATTAAATTTTAAATATTTATGTATTTATATAATAAAAGAAAAGGACAATATTTACACATAAAACTATATCTATAATGATATAGATATGTTTAAACCATTTCGGCTGGAGTTGTGTATAAAAATGTACATTTTTGATCCTCATAGGTAAAACTGGACCCGAGTCTTGTGTCCCACAGGAAAATTTCAGTTTTGGGGAAATGCTGCAAGCAGAAAATGAAGACATAGCAAGCTGTAGTTATAAACCCTCAGGACCAGACTCAAAGGCTGAAAGGAATGTATACATTGTAGAAGTGACCCATGCTGGGCCTGTATCAAGGTATGGGTAACCTTGAATAAGTTGTGATTGTCTGTGTAAGAAAATTGTTTGTATGGTTTAAATTTGAACCTGAACCTGAAACACAAATGCATATTAGGAGCATTTATTATTTGTATTTCCCATTTTGTGTCTCAAAAAGTACTAAAGCCAGAGACAGCCAATCAATTTGGCATTTTCAGAACAGGTCAGAAATGTCATTTTTCCTTTTTTTAACCATGGCCTATTAATGTCTTGACATCCAAGCTTAACTTAGAAGAAATGGCATTTTAAAGCAGTTAATATGACACTGTCCAAAATTCACTGAAAAACTACAGTGATTTAAATTACAGTGACTGATTCAATTGCAAATGTGAAAGTCACAATTCAGTGCTTTATAAATATGCAGCATGAGGGTGGCATTATTCATAAAGCAGCCTTCAGCATGTATGAAGTTCCTATTTAATGTACAGCGCTGCGTAATATGTTGGCGCTATATAAATCCTGTTTAATAATAATAATAATATGTCAAAATTAAAGCAGAACAAAATTTTTGTTGGTGGGTGGTGAGATTTTGCTATATTAAAAATGTATGTACAGTATATAAGGATTTTGCATGTCTCTTGTGCCAAAAAAAAATCTACCACCTGGTGACTTTTTTTTTCTTCAGTTTAATGGTGATTTATTTTAATAGTCACATAAGTACTCTGAGTTGTGAGAAGCCAAGATGTGCAAATTAATTTTTGTAGATTAAGCATTGGGGTGCTAATGAAGTAAATGCACCACAATTTTAACAATTTTATTTACAATTATGCTCAGGGGTTTTGCACTTGAATAGGGTTATCAAAATAGCTGCCTATGGACTTCAATGTATATCTATAGAAAATCGAATGAACATGAATATTTACCATGATTTGTGGTTATTCTGACAAAAAACAAAAACAAAAGACAGACACTTAGCAATGATTTTTGACAGAATTTATGTTTTCTGTGCTTTCTACAGTAGTAATTAAGTTAAGCAATGATACCCAAATCTTCTTACCTTGTTTTCTAGTCACAAAACAATAGACATTTATGCCAATTTTCTTAATGGACCATGTGCCAAACCACCTATGTTATTCCTGGTGAGTGACCCTGACTACGAATGGAATATCCAGAGCAAGGTGGATTTCAGTATTCAGGTAAGCTAATACTGAGATATCTTCATAAAGACTTTAACAATAAATGTTTCTTTTTTTCCCCCTTTAGATCTTCTAAAGCAGAACTAAATATGTGTTGGTGTGGGTGAGGTTTTGCCATAATCGGAAAAGTATGCACAATATGCCAAAACAAAACCTAAAAGAAAAAAAATATTTTAGATCCATGTCATATATTGAAACTGCTACTGGCCACTTACCAGGTAAATGATAACTAAAAGAGCACTTAACTGTTGGAGTCTCTCCCTTTGTGGTTCTTGGCCAGTGGCAGCCCATGTGCCATAGACCTTATTCAAGATGGCTGTATTTATTAATATTTTCACCAAACGTTTACACAAACTTCATATAATTCACATTGGATTTTATTGGAAAATTAGTGAATCAACTTTTACTCAAGATTCTTACATTTGCCAATTAAATGAAATATAAAAATTAGGAGAAGCCTTTGTTCTAATTGAGCAGGGGTATTGTTCAAATTGTACAATTGTACAAATTTTACATCTCCTATTTGTCATTTATATCACAAATCCATAACATTGTTCCTCCAAAAGGAATTTAACTGGAAGTGTGCATTTATTGAAAAGTACCTTTCATTTGTAATTCAGAACAATATTTTATATGTATACGTATTTACATAGAGAAAACACCCTAGTCAGTGGGTATAACACAGTTTGACTTAAAATATATTATTATTATAAAAACAGTCCAAAATATGTAATATCAGATAGGTAAATGCGTTCAGTGATGTGTTTCCCAACCCCAAGGACTTTTTCAAGTGGTACAATTTTCTGTTTAGTATCTCAGAATGCATCTGTAAATGTTCTAGTACTTACTAACATTTGGTTTTCTTTTTCAGTCTTCTGGAAAATATAAGTTAGGCACTTTTGAGGTACCTGCTAAGCCGTATGTGACATATGATGAAATGGTGGAGAAAGCTGAGAATATTAACCCGTATACAATAACATTAATACGCGTTGCTGAAGCCAGATCTGTGAAGATATCTATGTCATGTGGTGAGTTCTGACAAGTCCATATGTATATAATATATGTAGGAGTGTGCAGTGGTTTTGTATACACTTATCATGGACATAAAAATATATACTAATATAACAACCATGAAATATTTCATTTTATTATTTTATATATTCTTTGAAAATAATCCTGTTGTGCACTACAGGAGGACTACATAAGCTTAGAAGTTCAAATTCTTACAAGCAAGTGTCCGAGAAGAGACTTGTCCCTGTCCAACTAGTTGTTACAACTAGTACACTGAATTGCAATACACAACATTCCTTGGTGTGCTAGGTTGCCATTTATTTATTTAAATCACACACACACACACACACACAGGTGAATAATAATGACAGTAAAGTGTAGTTAGGAACAGAGTATATTGTACTATATAGATTTGGGTTTGTATTGGCAAGTTTGTACAAACTGCAAAACTGTGAGTAAAATGGCACTTAAAGGGTAATTAGTCTCCTTTTTTAAAACAGTAGAAAACCAACCAACAATAACAACTTCAGAAAGACCTGAAGATCAGTGTTTCAGGATGCAGTCAGTGTGTACAGATGAATACTTGGTCATCACATTAGAAAAGAACTCACAGGTAAGGCCAGCAATAAATCTGCTGAACAGGTTAAAGAGAAAATCCTATATTTGTGTGAGCTACAAACATTAGTACCACCCAAAGTGTGCCATTTGTTGGTGGGCATGATGAAAAATGGGTGCATTTTTGAGACACTGGGCCTGATTTAATAAAGCTCTCCAAGGCTGGAGAGAATACACTTTCACCAGTGAGGCTGGGTTATCCAGCAAACCTGGAATGGATTTCTTCAATGTCATTTGCTATTTGCTATTTGCTAGCAAATGCTTTGAAACCTGGACCAGATCCATCCCAGGTTTGTTGGATCACCCAGCTTCACTGGGAAAAATGTATTCTCTCCAGCCTTGGAGAGCTTTAATAAATCAGGGCCACTGTCTTTGCAATTTAATTCACATGGCAAGCGAGAGCCACAAAGGAAATATATATATCGGAATGGGGAATAGATACCCACTATGCTTACCAGTCTTGTTCTGTTGCATTTTGGAATGTCCACTATGTGCCACCACCCCAGAATATCTTATTGGTACTGGTCAAGAGTCACTATAAGTTTTGACTGCCCAGTTTTGGTTGGTGCATGTTCTACAACAACAAAGAAAAACAGCTTTTCCTGCCATAAAATTACCAAAGCATTCCCTGTAGACCTAGATCTCTGTGATACAATAATGGAGTTACAGACACTGCCCCTGCTATAGCACCATAAATCTGCCCATAAAAACCAATCTTGTCATTACCCAAGAAAAGAGGAAGGAAGTGCCCCCAATTTGGTGGTAAGCTTCAAAAATTAAATGATAAAATTAAAAATAATGACTAGCACTCCTTGAACTGCCTATACACTCCCAGAAAGAACTGGATATTCCTTCATTATGGCTGCAAGTGACTTGATCTGCCACAGATTAATCTAGCAATTTTATTTGCTAGATTTGACAATTATGTCAAACAAGAAGGTATGAGTCTATTCTTAGTATGTCAAATGATCCATTTTGTCTGGTCCTCTTATCTATTTGAAAGTGAGAATACATCTGGTGGCCTTAAAGTTACCCTAGGTATCAGGTGACATGATGTTTGTTGCGGTATCAAAGCTCAAAAAGTTTATGGGTATTGTTTTCCAGAGTAATTGTCATCTTCCAGAACCTGAGAATGTTTTCTTTGAAGACCCCAAGTGTACTGCTAAACTGGGAGATAACTCGCTTGTTCTCGTTGCTTCTAAAAACGAATGTATGTCTCAGTACATGAGTGGTTTTTTCATAAACTCGGTAAGTACATTTGGTACGCATGGTAGAACCTTACATCCCCCATATATTTCTTTCTGCGTGCCCTGCAGCTATTGCAGCCTGTTTCATCACTGTGGTTCGTGGAAAGATTCCTTCCATATCCCTGGTCAATAGAAACAGGCTTCCCTGGTTGAAATACTGGCAGTTGTACTGTTCCTGCCTCAGTGTACATTCAGATTGCCATGTTTATCTTTGATATGATGAGACCTTTAGATTTTGATATATTTGCTCCTATATGGAGACTCAAGTGCAAAATTTAAGTAATGGCTTCCTGCAATGGAAGAATCCTAAAACAATCCTCTCTAAACTACTCTGTATCTAGTGCTGCAATCTCCAGACAATTCAACAATCAACACTTCCTGAAGAGTTAGGTGTCGACCACTGTGGTCTCTTCTGCTGGGTGGTGGGAGTTCACATCTGCCACCCGTTGAAGAGGTATTCCCAGTCTTTTATTAACAGAGCCATTGTTTAACCTTTTAGAGGTAAATGACAAGGTCACTTTCATTGGTAACTCATTGGTTAGTCTGCTGATTCATACATCGTTACTGTGTTTGGTAATGATATAGAAACTGGCAGGAGGATCCACAGATATTAGAACTCTAACAATTCTGAAAGTGCTGAAAATGTCAGATTCAGCGAGCATAGTTTGAGTGGGAAGCTGGAAAGATAGGTATTCCATGTCTTCTTTTTTTGGGGAAGGGGGTCGGTGCTTGGACCTATTCCAGCAAAGCTGCCATTTATTGGTAAGATTATATACTTTATAATTAAAATCATTTATTTATACACACCACTAATAAATATAATAAAATGTAAATGTAATCATACTATGGTATAAAGTAACTGTAAAGAATACTTAGAAAAAATAGCAAGAAATTATTAAATGTCTCAGAAGATTACCCGGAGCAACTGATCAGATTTATTGCCCATTAAAAATATTAAACCTTATTGGTTCATTCTTCAGGACCCTAGTTTTATGGGTTTTTTATTTTACCAACATAGTTTCTGTCCCATTGCTATAGTTGTTGTGCCTGTTGCATTAGTTTTTCCCATACTTTTATTTCACAAAGCAGTATGGTTGGCTCAGTGGTTAGCACTCTGGCCTTTGCAGCACTAGGTCTCAGGTTCAAATCACACCCAGGACACTATCTGAATGGCGTGTGCAGGTTTTCTCTGTGTTTGTGTGGGTTTCCCCTGGGTCCTCTAGTTTTCTCTCACATTCCAAAAGCATGTTTAGATTAATTGGCTTCCCACAAATTGACAATGTATAATGATGTATGGTTATAGTAGGGACATTAGATTATGAACCCTTTTCAGGGACAACTAATATGTTGGCACTATAAAAATACTGGATAATGATAGTATCAAGGTCCAAATACTTCTGTTGTTGGACATAAGAAAGTGCCAAGAACACCTACAGCAGATGAGAGCATCATCACACCTCACCCACTGCTGGGAGAGTAAGAGTGGGATATATGAGACAAGCAATTATATAAATATGTATATTGAAATATAATACAGGTATTACAAGGCAGTTTTTTTCATGGGGTAATGGATCACTAAATAGGGCCAATAGAGAGGTATGAAAGTTTTTCTTTTGGCCAGAGGCTTGTGTGATAACTTAACCTGTAAAATTGCCAAAATGTAAAGGGGTGCGGAACAAAAATAAAAAAAAAACATCTTCATTGAATTATAAAAGACAATAACTTTATAACAATAAAATTAACTATTATTTCAGCATGAAGCAGATGAGCTGTTTGGTAATTTTTTAATGTAGAGTTTATTTTTGCTACAAATTCTATTATATGAACCCTCTACACCTGTGGTGGGAAACCATAAGTTTGGCTGCTCTGGTCTGAAATGGCCAAAAACTGCATGTGTAAAACCTTTTTTTCTGTGTGTTTCTTCTTTCTGGATATTGTGTCATTTGGGTCCTTTTTCACGGAGCATACAAGAGCAGCACACCACACTGTGGATAATCACATTCGCATGCAGCTGCGTCTGGAGATGGAGTTGCAGCACAAATTTTTCAACAGCAATCATGAAGTCAAAAGCAACTTGTCCCCTTTGGGAACCATGCCACCATCTGCCAAAGCTGCATGAAAAAATGGCTCCCAAGTTCTCCTATTTACCAGAATGACTCAGCTTGCTATGAGTCTTAAATGGCTTTAATTGCACGTATAACCTGTATTTGACAATGTATTTTTTTTCATTGTAGCTAAATATAAAAGGCAAACAGGATAACATAGGGCCACAGGTATGTGACCATGCATGTCATAAAACAGTTCTACATCTATCATCCTATTAAATATTACAGGAAATCCATACATTGAATTTGAAATCAGCTATGAAATGCATGAAACATGTTAAATGCATAAATAAATCTTATATATATCTTTTTTGTTGGTCTGGTAAATATGTGTTATGGGATAAAAACAAAAAATAATGGGGATGAAACTGTTTCTAATGACATGAAAGGGGACCCATAGGACTTCTTATACTATACAGTGATACCTTGGCTAACAAAGATAATTAGTTTCGGAATCACATTTGTTAGCCGAAATCTTTATTAGCCGAGACGTGATTTCCCATAGGTTTCTGTAGAAAATCATTTCATTCGTTCTGGATGCTGCCCACAACTTAAATATAAGTTTTATAAAAATAGTAAGTACAATAAAAAAAAGTAAGCACAATATATAAGGTCATAAACTCACAAAGGCTGAGATGAACAGCTTCCCAATTGGAACAGCCTCAACATAATATTAGGCAGCGTGGTGTCAGTTACTGTAAAAAATCCTCACTGTGAGTTATTTACAACAAAAACAAAAAAAAACAAAGAAAAAAAACTTTATGTAGCCTAGAAATTTATTACCTTCTGAAGCAAGCTGTGCTTTGATATGCAAAAAGAAACAGCTGCAGAGTTTGTCTTGGTCATTAAAGAGTTACAAGATGTTGAAGAAGTGCTCAGGCACCTAACATCACCCACAACCTCCACTGTTTAGCAAAAGATTTCTTGTGCAAGTCATGCAAACTCCCCCCCTCTAGCCTCCATCCTGCACAGCAGCAGTTCCTGCTTCTTTTTTTTATTACTTCTGTTAGCTGAGCCCATATTCCAGTCTTATAGGCAGTGAAAAAAAATTGTTAGCTAAATAACTTGTTAGCAGGGCCACTTGTTAGCTGAGGTATTACTGTATAAACATCATTTGTTAACAATACACACATTTTGGTTGCACATAAGTTGTATGTATCTACTTTCTAACCTACTGCAAGACAATTTGGTGTGATATCTGCTAGTTACATTGTTTCCTTTGCTTTCCATTAGATAATAAATTGTGAAAGTCCAATTATCCAGATTGAGTTGCGACATGGTCGTGATCTCCAGATGAACACGACCACTCTGGATTCAGACCAGACCGTGCAAGTGCTGGTAAGTTCTGAGCTATTTTGAAAGATTAATGCAGACCTGTGCATTTCTATATGAGCAAAAATTCTAGATTATATCATGTTACCACTCTCTCATTGAGTTCAACAATTAAAAAAAGCCTTCCTGATAACTTCAATTAAACTGTTAATTAAAGAGAATGTTTAGGCTTGTCATAGATGCTTTCAACCGATCACCAATCTCATCTATATCGCTAACAATTGTCTAGTCTTTTGCAAATATTGATCTGTGTATGAAAGAACTTACAAAACAAATGGCAAAAGTTTACAGATCAGAGAAAAAAATAAGAAAGAAAAAAACAATTTATAGTAGTACACTTATCATTTGCGAAAAATTGAGTATATTCTATATCCTATTATCTTTACCATTAACCTTGGTTATACTTTAATGGTTACAGAGAAGCTTGGTTTTGCAGCCACCAATTGTTTTTTCAAATCTTACAGACATCAGTCAACATTCCACATCATAATGTTCCCAATACCATGACACTAAGCGGATGTTCTCTGATGGTGCATAGTAATCAAATCCTGGAGGAGCAAGGTCCTGCTGTTATTGATGGGAGATTGGTGTGGACAATGAACACAAGACTTCCAGTGGTAGAAGCCCCAGTCCATGGTGAACTCACATGCACCTTCTGTATGGCTAATCCAAACTTGAAGCATTTAGCCATCAAGGGAAATTTGAGCGGATTTCCAGTAAGCATGGAATTTACATTTTTGTAAACTTTACCTTAACATGATATTTAAAAATTTCAATTTTTTACAAGCTTTTGCTACTATATTTTTTAATTATATTACATGTACACATGTTTAGATGTCACAAGGCCATCAGATATCTCAGAGTCCCATACTTTATGATGTCAGTGCCCTTAAAGCTGTCTTAGGCTCAGGAATTAAAAGCATACACATTCTTGGCATACCCAAATGAATTAATTCTGGCACATATGCACAGTTTTGTTATTCTGGCCTGGCAAATCAAACTGGCCATTAATCTTGAACCTGTAAAAGAACTGGGTAAAGATGTTGGTACTGACAAGAGAGTGTGGGGTGGAAGGTTTAGTTCCACTGTAACTGCAGTAAATGGTCAGTCATATGTTAGGGTCCTTTCAAACCCACAGTGTAAAATTGCATGGTTGGCCATTGCTTTGCACCCAGAGAGAAAAACACACACAGTGCAGGTAACCATATTTGAAAGCAGCGCAAACCTTTAAACAACAGCCATGTGGCCAAAGCAATTGTCACTTTTAGTAACCGTTGCCACAATCTGCCACAGCTGTATTAAAAGTGATTCCCATCGGCAGTGATGGGATGGGACTACAGTTGAACCTGCTGCAGAATGCTGTAACTCACCATGGGTCAGAAATTGCCCTTAATGTAACAATTGTACCAGTTCCATTTACGTAGGTGGCACAGTACAGAGATATGTTAGTTTTAAAGAATTGGTTTTACACAATGAGTCTGTATGCATGATTTTTTTTTGCTTTTGGAATTAAAAAAATGGTAGAAATATAATCTGTAGATGTCTGTGCTCCAATGTTTTTTTTTTTCTTTATTTTAGGATTGCCCAGCGCAGTTCAAAATGCAAAAGTCACTGCACTTGACTGTTAGAGCTCCCAATCATAGTAAGTAATTGTACAATTTGTGGTTATCAGAGCTTCAAATACAATTATGGCAAAGCTAAACACATTCAAACATGATCAAATTTGTAACAAGCAGTAAACTAGTAAAACAAGCCCTTGGTGACCTTTGAAGCTGCAGGCCCTATGGGGCATGTTTACAGTAAAAGTCCTGACATCTGTTAAGAGCCAACTCAGCAGCTTGGCTCACCCTTTTCCAAGCCAATTCAGCTTCCTTTATCAGCAGTGATTTATCAGGATCAGGTACAGCGGCAATGTGTAATTTAAATACAGTAAAGAAGCTCTGAAAGGGGGAGCTAATTTGCTGAGAGAATGTCACACAGGATAAATTATGAATATGTTTGTTTCTTAGTCTTGCACACATTTTAAAACTCAAACTGTTTGCCCCAAACCACTTGGTAGCTTTAACTCAGATCATGTTTCAAACACATGCCTTGAGAAAGTGGGTTTTTGACACATGAAACAGTTGTTGGCTGTTTCTAATAAAGTTACTAATAAACTAGTTAAAGAAGAACTAATACTTAACAAACAAACAATTGTGAGCAGGCAATGTCTCTTCTGCAAAAAAAAAAATAAAAAATAAAAACAAACAAGTTTATCTGCCCCTTTTTCAGCCTTTTGTTGAATGACTTTTGATCATTGTGCAATGCTGGTATAACTGGCTACAAGGAATGAACTTCTGTGCACATGTGTGGAAGATAGGTCATTATGGATTACCATTCAAGATGTCCAAAAACCCATAATTGGAATTAGACCAAGTGAAGATGTTGCTGCTAGCAATGGAGCAAGTAGAAGTTTAGTTCAGCTTTAAAATAGAATGAACTTGAAGGTTGTTCTTCTTTGCTAAACCTCTAGCTTGATAAATAGTACCTAGCTACCTAGGAACTTGGGCAGACCTAAGCTTTACACTAAACCTGAATTATAAACAAAATTGTAGGCTTCCATGGCCTACCTCAAAAAATGCTTGTTTTTTGGTGGTCTTCCCTTTCTAGAGTTCCCAAGTCATTGACATGTGTGCAGCAAACAAAGTCAGAGTGATAACAGAATGAGTGATCGTAATGCTTTTTCCAAATTATCAACTCTGAAAATACTGAAGCTGAGCTCTGTTCATTATAGCCAAGGAAAATTTTTAGAAAAAGATAATAGAAATGTATCACCAGTATGACCAGTACCAGTAATACCAGTATGACCTCAGGAAGTAGTGTGATGTGACCCAAGAGAACATGGAATAAGGGAGATGTAAGGGCAGGAAGGAAGCCACCGGAAGTCAAAATAAACATGTAACCATCAGAAAAGAGAGGGGAAGAGACACTGAGCATCCACCAGCTAAAACAAGGAGAGAGGGTGTCAGAGGCGATGAATAAATGGCTTGTGGTGCATTTTACAAGGTGCACGCCAAACACATGCAATCCTTATAACAGGAAACACATTATTTATTGTGTTATACCATTATGGCCATCAGATTCAAGTTTGGATTCAAGTTAAACATAAAAAATAATTGATAACAATGTTGATATTAAAAGATTACTACAATCTAATTGTGTCCCTTCAGAGCAGGGACTTGGAATGGGATCTGTCCTGGGAATTACTTTTGGAGCATTTTTCATTGGAGCTCTTCTCACAGCCGCCTTGTGGTACATCTACACGCACACACGTGAGTAACAAATGCTGTTTATGCTTTTCTGCTGTGCACATTACTTAAATTTCACTTTATGTGACTTTTCAATATTTTTAAATTGAATTTAATTGAAATAGTATAAATGGAGCCCAATAGGCTAAGTCATCCTTTGAATATTTTATGGCTTTGATTTTCCAACAACAAGATCTCCTTGCCATCACTTTTCTTCACCAGACCCATGTCTCTCATCTTCTGATGCCATTTTACCACCTACATAGGTTTTATTAATATTTCCATGATTAGGCGCCTGTACCAGGTGAAATTATAAAAGGATGAGAGGCATGGGTTGTGTCATTAGGTGTTTTAGCTGTGTGCCATTACTGGGAACCAATACAGCTTGTTGAAGTAAGAACATGATCGCACAACTGCGCAGCAGCATCAGTTATCAAGGAGAACCAGCTGCTTTACAATGCAGAAGCAAAATATTTTAGTGAGCCTAACCCATTTTTTGCATAATCAGCCTCCTGAATCATGAACTTTTGCATCGACAAGGGACCATCAGAACATTCTATATCACAACACATGGAAACGGCTACTGTGCATTCTGGTGTACTCTGTTGGGACAAATAGTTTATGTCTCATTTGTGACCCTTTTCAGTTCCTTTGCCTTAATCTGCTGCCTTGACTTAAGTGAAGCTGCAATCCCCAATTTACACAGCTGCTGGGTACTGAACATAGAGTCACCTTATAATACTGTCAAAGGTACAAGATCCCTCAGCACCAGACCTCCATTACTCATCCTCTGACATGTTTTGCCCTGTCCAGTGGTTTAAATGTAGAGTTAATATCACATTTCTCTGCCTTCTAATTTCCTTGTCAGAAAGTCAAGTAAAGCCAGAATTATGCTGCCATTTTAGTTTTTCTTTAAGTGAACATTATTTCTCTTTCTTTAGGCTCTTCAGTTAAGATGCAGCCCGTCCCAAGGCTAACTGGAGGCTCAGAAAGTAGCAGCACAAACCACAGTATTGACAGCACACAGAGTACCCCATGCAGTACAAGCAGCAGAGCATAACGTGACATGTGACAATGTCTTCACAAGGACTACAAACATAGGGGAAGAGGCATATTGAGAAGGGCCCTAAAAGCCCAAACAACAGTATTGTGACTTAACATTGAAGACTCCATCAGATGGAATTCATTTTGACAACCTACTTTGCCTATTATAGAGCACTGCAGTTATTGGTTAAATGGAATACATTAATTCTTTGGCGGATCCCTGATGACCATGGACCAGTTTTGGTTGTAAAAAAAATACAGTTGATCATACAAGTCCAAAAGTCCAAAGCACCTGGGAACTAGGTTGGGGAATTTTTTTTTCTCCCTAAGAAACATAAAGCTATAAACATTTTACATATGAAAATATCCATCCAACCTACAGTTATTTACTTTTACATGTAGTTTAACTTGACAACAGAAACTTATTTTGAGCGTTGTTTTTTTCCAAACCCCATGAGGAAAGGTTGTAAAATCCAGCTTCCTTTTTTTTTTTTTTTTTTTTTTTTTGGTGTGATGACTTGCCAAAGTATAAAGTGTAGCAGATAAAATGAAAAAATACCTCAGGAAAATGACAGGATTCATGTTTTATGGCACCAGGATGGGGCTAAATACAGTGAAATGCACATCCTGGCTTGAATACTTTCAGAAATATTTTCACATTTATATTAACATTCTAGTTTGTGCTAATGTCATTTTCTAGTTAATTTTTGGATCAATAACCCTGATTGCTAAAAGGTAGAAACCCATGGTGAGTTCTAGTCATAGACATCAAATAAATATTATCTGTTCCTACTAACTGCTAATATGGGCTAAAATATCAATTGAATAAAATGAATATATAACTCAGAATTAGGTAACCTGATGAAACATTTAATTGTATGTTAGCTGTAATGTTTGCTGGAAAAAAATGTAGGAACCTTCTGGTTTAATTTGGAACTGACATAATGGATTGTGTCCACAAGCTTCAATGGCCAAAACTAGGTTGACATCAATGAAAAGCTTCTGAGATCATTCATGAATTCATTGGTCACAGTTGACCTGCATTTTACCTTACAGAGGTTCTAGTATTCCTGTAGTCTTGCATAGGAGAAGAAAGCATTTCATCAACACTGGCCCTTAAAGCTTCTAAGGTTTTGGGAACTTCTAGATGTAACGCTGTGCCAACATAACATCATAATGTTTTGGTGGATACACGATTCACTAGTAACTGAAAACATCTATCGATCTTATAGATACCTGCAGGAACTGGCTAAAACTAACTGGAAAAATACCTACTAGAAAGAATAAAACATCCTCTCCTCTTATTGCTATTGTGATTCCTCAAATTAGCAACTCTCCTTCTTTTGTAAAGCATTAGGATGAGTGTTCAGGTGATTCAAACATGATTCAGTGAAGGAAACCTTCACAAGGTGACTTATACATGATCACACTAAAACTATACAAGAGCACACCAAACCTATACAGTATCATATTTATTATATACATAATCACAAATTATCTATATATGATCACACCAAACCTATACATAATCACACCAAACATGTACATGATCACATCCTATCTATACATAATCACATCAAACCTATACAAAAGCACATCAAATCTGTAAAAGAATACACCTACTCTATACATAATCATGGCCAAGCAAAACTTTTACAACAGCACACCAAACCTATACAGGATCTCACCTAAACTATACAAAAGCACATAAAAACATACATATTCACATCTTATCTACACCCAATCTATGAATAATCAGAATATACCAGGTCCATCCAACCAAAAAACCAACCATCTGGAAATTTACATTTGAGGTTGACATACCCTTTAATGCCTTCAATATTTGTAACCATCATAACAGCAAAAACATAAAAATATTTTGAGAAATAGTCACTGTAATCAGTATTTTTCTATTAAATACACATTTATTAGAAATATCTGAATTCAAAACCCCATATAGCTAGAAATGTCACAGTTTAATTTTTTTTTACTATGTAAAAGCTTTTTTTGTTACTAAAGGTTGGATTTGTGTATTAACCAGTAATGCTACCTTTTTGAATATAAAAATTACTGGGGTAATGATGGCTGCTGACTATACCTTGGTAGGTTTGATTTCCTTTTTTTTCTGTAATGATATCAGATGATGGTTGTATATATTTATTCATGCTTATGTATTACTTGTAACAACAAAATGTAATTTAGTGTTTTTAGAATATATATATTTTGGATGTTGGTACAATATATATACTGATTATAATCTCATGTTGCACTTGATATGTACATCTGTAAAGTTATGTGTGACACCGTTTTCTGTAAAGAAAATGAAATGAGAATAGATACTGTTTTATCCTTTTTACTACCTAAATATTGCCTAGCACATGATATTATTGCATGTTACCCGCCATATTTAGGAAGACTGCCTAAATTAATTAGTAGCAGCCTTTGTGAAGTGACCAACGATAAGGATTCTTTTAGTAAAATTCCTTAAAAGAATCTTTGTGGCCCATAAAAACCAATCTGATGCCAAATGACATCTCAGTGTTAGATAATATTCAATCGTTTAGCAGCATTCTTTTTTAAGGCTATTTAGATAAATGAGGCCAGATTTTTTTTTGTGACATGGCTGCCATGTCCTAGACTACAAATCAGCTAGTTCCATAAGGCAATGATAAAAAGATAGTATTTGAAATAAAATAACTCCTTCAGTCAATCATCTCTTGTGTTAATGCGTGTTACCGTAATATGTTGTGGTGCCATTTGTTATCAATGCGCTCCAACACAACACCAACACACATGTTGCATCACACACACTTCCATGTGTTGTGGTGCACAGTATGGGAAAAATGGTTTGTGTCTGATTTTATATCTGTCTTGGTATGTTGTGAGCCCATTTTATTTGGCTGCTCTAACACAGTGCACATTAACAAGCAAAATAACGCAGTTAAATGCATCGCACCAGGATAGACAGGTGTAAATGGACCCTAAAGCTGACCTATAGTGAAATGAGATTTACCTCCATAACCTGACCATTCTGTCCTCTTAAAGCATAAAAATACAAGAGAGCACAGTAGCACTTATCTGTAATTTAGATCACGCCCTGAGCCTCCATGGTGACCAGCCACATGACCAAATTATTATTTTATTGTTACAAGAGGGTAGGATGGTCAGGAAGACAGGAGGTAATGTTCAGAGTAATCTTTGTACTGGTCTGGTTTGTTCATCTTAATAAAGAAAGTCACACTGTTTCCTGAAGGACACATGGAGGCTTCCATTGATGGCCTCTCATTCTGCAAATGTCAGTTGCCTTGTTATCATGGTGATCCTCTACAACAAGGACTATATTTCTAATCTGAAGACTTGTTTCAAGGAAGGAATTTAGAAAATATTGCCCCCAGCTTCAAATACTTTCAGTATTTCCAAATCAATGGTAAAGGGCAAGCATGCATCCAAAGCAATTTTTAGAAAAGTCACTCAAAATACTGAACTCAGTATTGGAATATTAGTCAGCCACCACGATGGAGGTAAGGAATATCAGGTCTAAATTTTCATTATAAAATGTTCAAAAGCACAGAAATATGGTAGCTGTCATTGGTAACTTGCAGATTTTAAAGCTGGCATCATGTTCCTGTACGCAGAACCTAGAGGGCCATTGAACACAGGGTCAGGCATACAGGATAAGGCTTTAGACTTCACTGCCTTGTTTTGTTCCATGTTAGTGACTTAATGGCGGCCTCCAATTTCTTTTTCTACTTTAAGGTCAGAAAATGTTATAGAAGTTATGCAAATATTCTCCAAAACACAATAATTGGACTGATTTATGAAAACTGGAAAAGACGTTTCTCAGAACCTTTGTACCTTTTAAAAGCTGAGGTCCATTTGGCCACAGTCAAAAGTGCTTTTTTTGCTCTCCAGTCTTCATGAATCACCTGACCCTTGACTCCTTCACTTCTGCAGGCCAGTAAATGTTACAGTCAAATTATGTAGCTATCTGGAATGCAGATATTATTGTTTTTTTCAGTGGATGTGTTATTACAGCCACTTAATGTGTAAATTGTAACCCAGAAAATAAAGTTTTTCAATCCATGTGTCTGTGGATGTAGTGAAATAATGATATGTTGTTTTTATTTTATAGCACGAATTTTATAATAAGCACGAATTTTAGAACTTTTCACCTTATACACGGGGTTGGTGGTGGTCAACCTATTGTATACAGGGGGCCTTAAGTGCAGCCTCTGAGACCATTAAAGAGCTGCACATAAATTTCATCAATATAGTGCTGCTAAATTAATCAGGGACTGCGGACATACTACAGGAGAAGATCAGGAGTTGCAGACCTTCTACGGGAGATGGTCAGGAACTTCAGACAGTCTACAGGGGATATTCACAGACTCCAGACATACTACATGAGATATACAAAGGCCCTGATTTACTAAAGCTCTCCAAGGCTGGAGAGAATACACTTTCTTCAGTGAAGCTGGGTGATCTAAAAACCTGGAATGGATTTCCTAAAATCATTTGCTTTTTGCTAGCAAATGTTTTGAATCCTGAACTAGATCCATTTCAGGTTTGCTGGATCACCCAGCTTCACTGATCAAAGTGTATTCTCTCCAGCCTTAGAGATCTTTAATAAATCAGGGCCAAAGACTTTTGACATTGTACAGGAGATGGTCAGAGACTGCTGACATACTACAGGGGATGGTCAGAGACTGCAGACATACTATAGTAGTTGTTGGAGATTTGGGACATGTCTTATTAGACAATCATAGACTGGAGACATGAGACATGTTATATGAGACTGCTAGAGTTAACCGATCACAGTCCTTTCACAAATTATTAATTCCATATCGTCGTCTCCTTCACTTCTTTTTTTACATTACTTAAAAAACTTGTTCAACCTTTGATTTTCAACAGTAAAGTCCATGATAAATGACCATGACATGATAAAAGTTTGAAGGAAAAATAAAAAAAAAGGCAGAAGAGTGCAGAAAAACCTAAATAGGATCTGGCATATACAATACTTTTCTTTACTCTTATTAAATATTTTTAACATTAAAAATCATTATGCTGGGCTGGAAGGTGTGTACATTAGGTGGCAAAGAGACACTTGCAGACCCTGGGCTGCACGCTGGGCAACATGGCACTAGACAGTACATTTTATAGTGGAATTCCTGGAAAAAGTGTATGTATGTTTTTTCTGTTTAGTTGTGGATAGTGTAGGGAAGGGTTCACACCACTGGTAGTTTAAGTTTTTGGATCCTGGAGACTCAACAGTATGTAGAATGACTGAGAATGAAAGGAGATATCAAATATCTCTTTTTGTTCAATTTATTCTTACATTAGGGTATCCTGTATGTAATGTTGGTGGTATGTGGATTTATTTTCAATCAATTGCCCTTCCACAGTTAAGTAAATTGAAATGCACCTAACATTGTCTTTTTAAAAAAAAATCTTATTTAGGGTTAATGAAAACTGTAAAGAATATTATGTAATAATACATTTTTAACATAGGTTTAAAAATGCATGTAAGCGTTCCTACTGCGAATATATGCATATTTATTCCTTTTTTTATTAGCATTTTAAAGTTTGCCTTTAAAACGCAGGAAAATGTCTGTGCCGCGTTTCCCCCCATTTTCCTGCGTTTTTCCCACGTTTATGTTTCAAGTGCTTATAAACACGGTGTTTTTTGGTGTTTTCCAGCGTTAACCCAACATTTTAATTTTTTAAACGTTGCAGGGAGCGTTATAGATAATGTTCATAAACGTGCCTCAAGGAAACGTCCTGGTGTGAATTAGCCCATTAGAATGCATGGGAATTACAAACATGGGCTTTTAAAGCCTCAGGTTAAACACTGGGAAAAACATCTTTGTAGACTAAGCCTAAATGAAAAATGTACACATATTCCCTCTTAACCCTGGCAAGCACTCACTTACCATCGTCTCCATTGGAACATTTAGCCCTATCTGTTCTTGTGATAGCTGTAAAGTGTAAGATTTGCCATCATTTTCTTTCCTGGTGGTAACGCTCATCAACAAAGATATCGTCAATGGGAACACAGACAACAGTGCAAACTTAATAGGGGTATTGCTTTTTCCCAACTATACCAAAAAAAAAATGAAAAAAATACAAGTGTGACTTGTGAAGCTGGAAGCGGTAACCCAGAGTCACAATCGGGGTAGCTAAACCTATGGAAAACAATAGTAAATCACGACTTACCTGATCCGCCGGCATCCTTTGTTTTCTTTTGCGTCTTCTTTCTTCCTCCGGCCGGCGTTCTCTGCAGCTGATGAGTCACAGGGAAGTTCCTGGTGATGTCAGTGCGTATGGACGTTCTGTTCAGGGCAAGGGAGGAAATTCAAATCCATTTGTATTTTATTCAATACAAAATAACTGTTAAAACAAATTTTGTACAGCAGTACATTGTCTTCCATGAACATTTATTTCACAGTATAACATCATATATGAGTATATTATTTATTTTACAATTTTAAAAATAAAAAAAAGAATTATTTTTTTTTAATTTATTTATTTAATATGACATGATTTTGAGTTTTGAACTTTATTATACTCATACTATTATATTATACCGTAAAATAAATTTTCATGAAAAACTTACCACTTTTAGACAAAACAGGACAGAAATGAACCACCCCAGAGTTTAAAGTTATGTTTAAACCTATGCAAAGCCATGCATACAGGTTAATATACAATTGTACAATTGAAATACACATGTGTAAATTCTTCTATTTGCCAGTACATTTGTAACTGACCGGTTACCAGATTGAGATTCGTGCACCTCTGCCAGACTATAAAACCAGGAAGGTGACACTACTTTCTATGTTAGAGTTTTTTTTAGCTACTTTTTATTGAGCATGAAAAATATAAAACACAAAAACAGTTGAGGAAAAATATTTAGTAAATAGATTATAGGTTATATTACAACATGAAATTGGACATGTGTACAGTAGTCCTCCTCTTATCCTGGTAGATCAGTGAACCAGTCTCTATAAAAGGTAATGGAAGAGAGCACAACAGGTTGCCACTTGCTTGTCAACCCCATCCATTGAACAGAAGGGCACTGTGTGTACAGCACTTGTTCTTTCATTTGTCACTGGAAACTATCATGAAAGATCATTTCCAGTGACCATTATTTCAAATGTGTACATATCTATAGTAATCTATAGATAGATATTACATACCTATGTAATAAAAATGTTAAAAGGAAAGCAGACTGTACAATATATATTATTAAACTAGCATAAGTACACACAGTACACAAGTTGAAGTACAAACACCCCCACCACTCCAAAAACATGAAGTTCTACATTACCTTTGTTTTCTTTAAGTACAAGGGTTGGGGTACTGAGCCTGCCCCTGGTTGAGGCCTGTTCTTAGCAGCTTGGTTAGGTTTGAAACAAAACAATGAATAGTGAACAGTGCCAAAGGCTGTTTCTTATCCCTATGTATTCACTTACATTTGCCCTTTCTTGCTAAACCCAGAAACATTAAAAAAATATTAATACTGTAACTTACTAGTCCCCAGATGAGCAGGCTGCATTAGTTTTCTTTTTCAGTCTATCTGTGCATAAATAGTGTGTCACCCAGACTTCAAACATGGCTTCTTTTTATGTGACTTGCAAGAAGAGGGGGAATTAGTAGTTTACAGAAAAAAGAAAACATTGTTTGTGCTTTTTATAGTTCAAATGAAATGGCAAAAATGAAATTTCTGGCATTATCAATTTTATTTGCTTTCTGAAAATCTTCTAAGCCTGTAAAATTAATTAAAAAACATCTAGTAAACTGCAATATAATACATTTTTAGGGAACTGGGGTCCTTTTAACCTCTCAGTCAGCAGATTTAAACTTTGAATCATGTCTCTAGATGTTTATCTTGTTTGCTTGGAATTGCTAGTTTATTATAGCAATAATGATCTCTGCCAGTTCATGAAATAATAGGCACTTTCTTTCCAGTATGGTCTCTCTCGTCTGCCAGGAAATGCCCAACCCAAGGTCATTAAAACGAACATGCACATGTTCTTTCCTGTACAGAGTGAATGGCCCAAATCTTCCGTGTTTATGTTGAAGAGCGGTACTATCATATAGGTACAGAACAAAGGCCTGTATCCTAATCAGCTATAATAATGATTTTATTAATGAAATTTTGAATGACAACCAATATGTCCATCATGGCAAGACAGGGGTCCCTAGGCTTGTGTGTAAAATTTTCCAGATCAATTTAAAGAGTGTTCAGGGCATGGGTGAAATATATATATGGGTGGTTGGGATATAAGGGGAACTGTTGTTTTATGTAATAGGTTAACGTAAAATAAGAAGTTTTAGCAGTTATAAGTAAAGAAGCCTACACTTGTGGTCTAGCAGTAATGATGGGTCCAATTTTACCTACTAGCACTTGCAATGAGGGGACAAGGTCATAGTCATTTGGAGGTTAAGCTGTGCCAGGCTTCTTTATTATTAACATTTTTTATTGTTTTTTTATAAATCCAGCATACAATATACACATAACACAAAAAGAAGAACTCAAATTTAAGTATAAAAAATATGAAAGTGATAGTGACCCTACTAAGACATAATAAACATACAACTCACATATGAGAAAAATGTCAATGTGTTATCTATCTATTTATCAGCAATCTAGTTTTGCAGATACATCAAAGTTACTCTCTTGACGTAGAGGGACAAACATTGCCCAAACATCTGAAATATTCTCATTTTGATATATAATATCAAAATATTACACATTATCTTTGAACATAATCCAGGGGCCCCAAATAGTAGTGAACATTGAGGACGTATCTTGATATTCATGATAGCCTTCTTCCAATTTACATATTTCATCCACCCCCCATAACCAGCCTTTTAAAGGGGGTTCCCTTGAATCTTTCCAAAATTTTCGGGATCTGGGTCTTAGCTACATTAAGTGGAAAATGCACTAGAGAACATTTTTTTTCCACTCCATTGCATTTGAGTACAGTTAAAAAGTACACTGTATGGTGTGACCTCCACTGCACACCCTGTTATTATCTCAATCAGTTGGAGTACTTTTCTGCAATACCTCTCTATAATTGGGCAAGACCACCAGATATGTGACATTGTACCTCGAATCCCACAACCTCTCCAACACAATGAGGACAATTGATGTAAAACTACAACACAATACCATCTAGCCAGAGTTTAAGGTGGTCTATTCTCTCCTCTAAACAAAATTTCAAACGGAGTGAGCGCTCTCTCAGAACGTAACGGTGTGGTAAAGACCTCACAAAATGGCATAGTTGTATATATTGCCAGTGCTTTATCTGTCTATCTTTATCCAAAGGGACAAGCTGTGACAATGGGAGAACTGAATTTCCAAAGATAACCTGATGTAACAGCAACCTCGTATCTGGTGACTGTCCCAGGAAATCCCTTTGAACCCCTGGGGGGAAATATTGATGGCCAGTAATTGGAAGAAGGGTTGAGTTATATAACCACCCCTGTTGTCCATGCAAAGCATCCCAGCATCTCAATGTCATTAAGGTAAGGGGCGAAGTATCCATACCTAAAGATCTATATTGTTTAGGAACCCAAATAGCCTTATTTAAATTGACTGAGCAAAGTTCAATCTCTAACAGAAACCCTCTTTTAAGGAATACACCATACTTCCAATTTGGAACTCTATTCAAAAGGCAGGCATTATATTACTGTTTAAAGTCTGGGAGTCCCAGACTTCCTTCAATTTTAGAGCAAAAAAGTGTTTTCGAAGAGCTCCTAGCTCTCCCCGGGTACTAAATTCTGTATTTTCCGGCGTATAAGGCGACTGGGCGTATAAGACAACCCCCCACTCTAACCAATCAGTTGGGGGTCGTGTTATACGCCCAGTATTGTACTGTTCCTTCTGCCTGTCAGATCTCGCTATTGTGCGAGAACTGAGAGGCAGAAGGAACAGTACAGTACTAGTTCTAGGGAATGAATGGGCGCGTTCCTTTAATGAATGGGCTTGTTCTAGTGGAGAGCCAATCCAGGCTCTCCACTGGAGAGCCAATCCAGGCTCTCCACTGGAGAGCCAATCCAGGCTCTCCACTGGAGAGCCAATCCAGGCTCTCCACTGGGGAGCCAATCCAGGCTCATGTCCTCCTGTGCAGGCTCGCGTTGCTGCACAGGAGGACTCGCGCAAGCTGCACAGGACGCTGGACGTGAAGGAGGACTCGCGGGGACGCCGGACGTGAAGTAAGCTGCAGGTAAGTACCGTACCCGGCGTATAAGACGACCCCCAACTTTGGCACAGATTTTTTCAGGGGTTAAAAAGTCGTCTTATATGCCAGAAAATACGGTAAATGTAGAAGCTAACCTATTTAGACATTTACAAAAAGCGGTAGGTAATTAAATAGGCAACATTTGAAAGTCAAATAGTACCCTAGGTAAAATATTATTTTTTACTACATTAACCCTCCCTATCCAGGATAACCGAAGCTGTTTCCAGCATTGGATATCTTCCTCAATTGAACTTAGCAATGGTAGACATTTCGTCCGATATAGACCCATCAGTGAGGGTGTTATCTCAATACCTAGGTATGTTAATGTTTTTGGGCACGATGTAAAAGGAAAGTTACTTCTTAATCTCTCTTCCATTGATCTTGGTATGTTCACATTAAGAATCTCTGATTTGGTTAAATTATTCTTAAAATTAGTTAGGTAGCCAAATTCAAAGAATTCTGACAATAAGTTAGGGAGAGACATATCATGTTTCTGAATAGTAAACAAAATATCTTCTGTATAGGCAGTTAATTAATATTCTTTTTTACCAATCTTAACACCCTGTATATTATTATTCTGAAGCACTATATTCAGGAAAGGCTCCAAGGATATAACAAAAAGTAATGGTAACAATGGACAACATACCATTTACACAAACAGATGCAAATGGACATGAATAAAGGGCCATAATCCACCCTGTACATTTTAAGTCCAAAACCCATATGCTTCAGAGTCAGGGATAAATATAGCCAGTCCACCCGATCAAATGCCTTCTCTGCATCAGTGGACAGAAATTGTGTGGGCTGGCTACATCTCCGCACATAGTGTAAGATAGACAGACTGGTCTCAGTAAACCCAAAAAGGATTAAGTACCTGAATTCTCTTAGCTAATACTTTTGCAAACAACTTCGCATCCACATTAGGCAAAGAGATGGGACCGTAACTAGCACATATTGTAGGGTCCTTCCCAGGTTTATGTATAACTGTAATATGGGCCATCAACATATCTTCACAGATAACACCCTTCTGTGATAGCTCAATATTATATCTACATAAATGTGGGAAAAGAATAATATTATATCGTTTATAATATTTCAATGTAAAGCCATCAGGTCCTGGTGTTTTACCAGCCGGAGATGAACTGATAGCTTCTCTCAATTCATTTTCATTAATATTATTTTCTAATTCAGACAATTTTTCAGGGATTATTTTATTTAACTTTGCTTTTTTAAGATACGCTATTATCTTCCCTTTCCTAATGGCCAATGTTTCTGACGACTCTTCTTTCCGCACCTGATAAAGCTTCTGATAATCTTCCCTGAACAATGCAACCCTTTCCCTCGGTTGATGGACCATTTCATCATTTTTATTTTTAATCTTAGATATATAGGTCCTAGCTTTCACTTTCCTCAGAGCATTTGCCAAAGATCTGTCTTAGTTTTTCCCCCATTTATAGAATCTCCTAGCGACTTTAGAGATAGCATATTTAGCCTTTACATTCAAAATTTGCTTTAATTGTGTTCGTAACTGTGTCAACTGCATGGCCTGCGTCTTCCATTGCGACTGTTTGTGTATTACTTCAAACTCTGCAATCTGATCTAGTAATTCTTTAGCCCGGCTGTTACATCTATAGGGTTGCTAGGGATGTCTTTAAGTGTGTGAGAAGGCTCGTGTAACAGTGGGGAGTGGGGGAGGGAGGCAGAGAGGGCGGGAGGGCAGTCTGAGGTGAGCAGTGCTTTCCTGTCACTATAGTCTTGTAGTGCAATGTCTGTGCAATGTTCTGCAATTCAATGTCTCATTAGCTTCAGTGACTTCTGTGTCATACTCATTATATATATAAATAAATATATGTTTAGCATTTTTATTGTTGGTAGATCATTTGGACTTGGTCATTTAAAAAGTACCTGAAAGCCAAAAAAGTGTGGGCACCCCCGCTCTAGATCATATCCTAGTTCTCTTTCCCATGATCTAATGAAATGAGGGGTGCCTGGACAAAGTTTCTTCTTCAGAATATTATAAATGGAACTCACTCCATGTAGAATTCTTTTTGCAGAATAAGTAGCTCAAAAGCACAAAAGCAGTAGGGGATCCAAGTACATCTCTTATAAGTTCTAAAGATTGGAAAAATCTCTCATTTAATTCTTTTACAGAGGGAACTTCTTCATGGGTATGTATCTCACTCACTCTTGGGTGATCCTCCCTATTCGACACAAAAAATGTGGAGACCTGTATTGCAGGAAAATGTCTGGGTTGTGAAACAGTGGTGTCAGTGGGCTTGGTTCAGATGAGAGTAGGCCCCTTTTCATCAAGTCATCCCTGAGAGACAAAGTTTGGGTAACTGTGGGAGGTGTACATGCTGATAGGATTCTAGATCATGTAGGGACCACAGGGGTCAGAGGTAAATTACTTGATGCCATATATTCGTAGAGAAAGATCCAGCTCTATTGATCTCTGTTGTGGGTCCAATCCACAATTCTGTGTATAGTCGTAGATTTTCAATAGAGACTAAAATCAGGTATAGCTAAGCCTCGGTTCGCTTTTTTCCTGGTTAGTATTTGACGGTTTATCTGAGCCTTTTGTCCTCCCCATATACTTGAGTAAACTACTCGATCCAATTGAGGTATGAAAGATCTCAGAGGTGAAGTTGCCAATGTATAAAAATAATATAAAACTTTTGGTAAAATATCCATCTTGATCACGTTTATCTGCCCTAACCAGGATAAGGAAAGATTATGGTACGAACGAAGTGAATTTTCTATGCTGGATAACAGGGGTTTGTAATTAATGTCCGCAGGATCTGACAATTTTGAAGGGAAACGTACTTTGAAGGGAATACTAAATATTTTATGACATTACATTGCCAACAAAAAGGAAAAATCCTTTTCAGAGAGGCTACTTGGGTCGCTGGCACAGAAACATTCAGTGTCACAGTTTTGTCAAAGTTCACTTTAAAATTGCTCAAAGCTCCAAATCTCTCAATTTCCTGCATGACATTAGGGATGGATATATGTGGAGACATAACATATAGCAGAACATCATCTGCAAAAATGGAAAATTTACAGTGTTCTTTCTCTACCACAACTTCTTTAATATTAGTGTTCTGTCGTATAGCTGTAGCAAAATGCTCCATCACCAATATATACAGCATAGGGGATAATGGACAGCCTTGTCTGGTGCCGTTGTGTATCCCAAAGGATTCCGATCATATACCATAGGCTCAGGCCCCTGCTGACAGGGCTGCATATAAGGCCTGGATCCTTTCCAACATAATGGGACCCCGCCCAAGTTAGAAAAATGTTTCTTGAAGAAATATCCAATTAACGCGATCAAATGTCTTTTCGCCGTTGATTGACAGAAGACAGGTAGGTATACCTGATTTCTGAACCCAATTGGTCAGGGAAGTGGTTTTCAATAGATTGTCTCTGGTTTCCCTTCCAGTCACAAAGCCTGCCTGGTCCAGATGAACAACCCAGGGCAGTAAAGGATTCATTCTGTTTGCCAAAAGATTGGAGTATATTCTATTATCCAAATTAGTAGGCAAGATGGGTTGATAGCTGCCACAGATTGTATCCTCTTATGACTGGATAGGGACCTTTTCAAACAGTATATTAGAATAGAATTCCTTAAAGGAAGACACAATCTCTGTCGGGTGAGATAACTGCCCTGATCTTGTGCGGATACAGGGGATCAGAGTTCCCGTTAACCTTGGATGTAAGACCCTTGCCAATAATTTCCCAGGCCTATTACCATGTTTGAAAAATAATCGGTGGTTCTTGTCTCAAAGTTTAAGAGAGAATTTGTCCATTAAGGACCGTAATTGTATTCTTTTCTGGGATAAAACTAGTAAAATATCCACATCTGAATTTTGTTTATGGGAGGACTCCAGAGAGGCGATAGTCCTGAGCAACTCTACTATGGTCTAATGGATTTATTGTTATAAGTCTTCTGGCAAATTGGATCAGGTATCCACGAACAACAAATTTAAGTGCCTCCCATTGGGTAGGGAGGGGGATGGAGTCAAATACAATGATCATTAATAAAATATTTATTAATCCTGGAAACCTCTGTTACACATACCATGTCAGATAATAAATTATCATTAAGCTTCCAGGTAAAGAAAGAGTGGGGCATATCAGAAATTTCCAGAGACAGAAAAATTGGAGCATAATCCAACCACAATAAGTTGCCAATAGAGGCAAAATGGGGGAGGAGTAAGACATGGTGGGACACCAAAAACATATCTAATCGAAGATAAGAGTTGTGAGCGGGAGAAAAATATGAGTAATCCTTGTTGGTTGGGTGTGTCACTCGTCATCTATTAACCATTCAGTGTTGGATAACAGCCTGTTTCAATCAGGCTATTTTGCATCTTGGGTAGGAGCTACTACTGGAAGAAGAATCCATTGATGGATCCATCACAAAAATAAAATCCCCTCCAATAATTGATTGACCCGTTTTAAAACTCATAAGTTTGTGAAATATATCCATACCTAGTGAGGTTGGAGTCTGGTTTGGTAGGTACACATTAGCCAAGATGTAAGTTTTACGACTTAGGGTCACTTTAAAAAAAAAGAATCTCCCCTCTTGGTCTATTTGTTGATCTTATATCTGGTAAAGGATCGATTTGTGAAAACAGATAGATACACCCCTGGATTTAGAATCCGCATTAGTACTGTGAAATCATTGAGAAAAATAGTGGTTGCACATTATTGGTAACCCCCCCTAGTGGTCTGATTCTGTCCAAATTTCCATGGAAATTTATTTTACATTGTAGGCTATAATTCCTAGATAAAACTCAACAAAATATGTTTAAAAGTTAATACATTTAATACAATAAATTACATAAACTTTAAAAAAAAACAAAAGTTAACAAAAAATAAAAATATATAGTTTAACAGGTAATATAACTGTACAGCAGTATATTATACATATATATATATATATATATATAGATATATATATAGAAACATAATTATATCATTATATATATATATAAATATATTAAATGAATATTTCTTTGTATTGGACTTAATACAGCTATTTTGTATTGAATCCAATACAAAATGATTTTGAATTTCCCGCTGCTAAGTCTCGGACGCACGGACGTCATGGGAAACCCCGTAGATAATGGCTCTGCAGTTAGCAGCTGGAGATCGGAGGAGGCAGACGTGTCCCCAGGACCTGCGGGGACCAGCAGGATGCCGGGGGACAGCGACGGAGAAATGTGTGGTTTTTTTTAGGTTAAAGTAACCCCGAGTGTGACTCGGTATATCGGTAGGATTTTAAAACTTAATAGATGTGCTCAGTACAGAGCACAGAAAGATATGGCTCTACTCGGCCATGCACTAGCCACACCCCCTGAGTATTGTTAAAATGCCACAGCCTACCTAATATTGTTGCTGACTTTATGATCACAAAGGACAGATTTATTGATGGCTGCTTCCAGCAGGATAATGTGCACAAAACTTGAACATGACAATGAGTTCTTTGTTCTTAAATGACCCCTATATTAATCAGATCGAAATGCAATAAAGCACTCTTGGAATATGATGGAACAGGAAATTCAAATCATGGAGGTGTAGCCAACAAATCTTCACCAACTGCATGATGCTGTCATATCAATATAGTCTTAATTCCTTGAGGAATGCTCCATACCATAGTGATATGTCATTACCACAGCCGAAGAACAAGTTTAGGAGGATGCCAATTAACCTAACTGCATGATTTTTGGACTGTGGGAGGAAACCGGAGTACCCTGAGGAAACTCACGCAAACGGGGAGAACCTGCAAACTCCTAACTCCAACCTTTTTGCTCTTAGAAAAATTATGGGATTTGGCATTGAGAAATTAGAAAGGAAACCCATTTTTGCTGTTTTGCTATATATTGTAAGTATTACCAATGTACAGTAATCAGAACATTTCACCATAGTATGCCTTTCATCCTTCTCCAGTCCTTTATTCTTCTAAAATAACTGGACAAATTATTTATGACATACAGAAGAGATATTGGCGCTTCTATGATTTGCACTTTCATCGCACATTGCACATGACATTTTTAGCTAGGGCTGTATACCTAATTCTGGGTGATCAGTGAAGTGTTTTCACTGACATGGTGCCTTGCCCCTCAGTTGTTTTGCTGTCTGGCACTTTTACTGACAGCTGACTCAGGCTGACTAGATTGTGCTGTAAAACTATAAAATCCTTCCCCCTTGTCTCCAGGGTTCATGGTCTAAATGTGGCACCTGCCCCGCTCATGAGGTCATGCCCAGCTAATCTCTGACATCCTAAAACACTACTTCAAAGCATTATATTGGGAATTTTAACACAAAATTCCACAATGTTTTTTTTTCCTGGTTATTAATTGTATTATTTAATGTATTAAATGCAAACAGTGCATTTTGGATTCTATTAAGACAAGTAGAATGTGAATAATGCTGTAACAAATCAGCTAAACTTTAATAATTAACATTTGATTGTAAGAAAATAAAATCTGATGGATTTTTTTGGGATGACGCAATTTGCGTATAATATCTTGCGGAAAAGATCTGGCATCCACAATGTGATTATCAATTAAACTTAACATAAAGCAGACCTATCACCAATCACCAACATTTTTCAGACCTATCACCAAATCACCAACATGTTTACTTTATATAAAAGGGTTGACAATATATATATATATATATATATTTATGTATATTTACAAACATAGGATAAAGGTGTGCTTGAAATGTGTTTTTTTTAAAAGTGGGAAGCCCTTCACCTTTTGTCTTGTGTAAAAAGTCTCCTGCTGCTGCACTGGGCTGATCCTTCTGCACCCGATCTTGGGCATGCGCCAAAGTGGCTTTTCCAGGCACTGTAAAAAGTGTAAAAGGTGCCAATCCCATGCATGGGCAGTAGTACAGATTCCTCTTTCCCTGATTTTACTAAACACAGGTTCTCACACTGTGCAAAAGAAGCTGCAGAAAGTCGGAGCATTCCTGGCTGGAAGAGATCCAGCACCCTCCTCAGCCTTACTATCCCTAACCACTGGATTTCAGTTCTTTGAATCACGGAGGCTCAGTATAACATTTTCAGCTTTTTGTTTTCAGTACAGAACTCTCTTGACCCTTCCACCAGTCATGATCTGTCTGCAGAGTAAAGTATAAAGAATGATGGTGAAATAAAAATGGTAAAATTTTCTTAAATTGTTTAATTAGTTTCTTGATTAGGGTTAAATGAAGGAACCAAAAACTGCAGAATAGACAGCTTTTATTGCAATAGGGGACAACTAAAAGGTTAAGCTTCTGTTTTAAATGAAGCGTGGAGGAATTAAAAGGGTTGGATTTTTTTTCAATTTATTTTTCATATTTTTACTGGTGACCAGTAAAAATGGTGGTCAGAGCTCACCTCACCTCTCCAAAATACACTGCAGAAGGATGTGAAGGTTGCAGGAGAGCTCTAGGGCTGGATTAAGCTTTTAGCACTGAAGATAGTTGGGAACTGAAGAACTGAAGAACTAAAGCACTGCATTGCTCCCCAATCAACATGAAACATGTTTGAGCAATGCCTGGTGTTTGAACACAACCCTGAAAGCAAAGTACCTCGACCCTGGTATTCATACCTCCAGGGTTTTCCTTTCTACTAATTTACCGTAATTAATCTTCCTAAAGCAGACATAAAGAATGTTGTTTGCTGGCACCATAGATATTAGATTGTACAAAGAAGTATATATACATTTTTCAAAGCAGTATATCTGACATTCACTGAAAAATTCCTTAGTGGAGAACTTTTTTTTACTGCCATTGAAACACATGGACTTGGAAGTTTTTGTATTTAAAAAAAGGCTTTAGTTCCTCACTCTTTTATGCAATCTTTTTGTTCAACCCACTGAATTAAAGCTGAAAGTCTGCAGTTCAACTGCGTCTGAGTTGTTTCATTTAAAATTAATTGTGGTAATGTACAGAACCAAAAATAGAAAAAAAGTTGTCTCTGTCCAAATATTTATGGACCTAACTGTATCCTGTGTTCAAACCCATGTTCCTGTTCTGCAGCAAAATGTTAAATTCTGAGAAGCCTAGCAATGAGATATAATGATATATTCACACAATAGACTCAGTATGCATTTCCTTCCTAATGTTTTTTTCTTGCTATAATTTACTGAATGTTTAAAATATTTTCTACAAACTCTTTATTTGTTAACATTCCTCAATCAAAGACATGTAAAAGCTAGCCATATTCACATCAATATTATTTTAACATGAAAAAATTTTTGGCAAAATCCCGCAAATTTTTTCATGTTTAGGATGTAAGTAATGATATTGGTGATCGTCAGCAGGCTAGGCTCATTAGCTAAAAAGCTTCTTCTGCTATTCTGTTTATCTCCTCTGATAAGCAGAGATGAAAAGAGAGATCAGTGTTGGAAATGAGGATAACGTGAATATCAGGTAAAGTGCACTTAATGCTAAATTTGTGTACAGGTTGACATTCAAAAATCCAGCCATAGATAACCTGGTTCCTTCAGATTTCCGGCATGGTTTTCGGAGCGCATTTTTAAATTTACACTGTTTTCTGAAGGTGCTGTTTATGTTTTGATGGCGCTGTACTCCAGAATCAGCTGTTGGGTCTCGCTTGCCTGTGCTTTCCTGCTCATTTCTTCTCATTTATTTGCTGCTGTATAGGCCCATTATGGATTCAACATCCATTTAAAGAACCGTACAGGTAGTCATTTTCTGTTAAATATATACAGCATATATAACCGTACAAAATCCAGTTTTTTCAAAAATCGGTCACTCCTCAGGTCCGGAGGTTGCCTGGATTTTTGAATGTCAACCTGTTTCAGATTAAAGTAATCATCGTGTTGCTTTTCAGCAATCAGATCTCTTCATTTGTTGTGTTAAAAGGAAAATTTAGAAATGCCAGTTATGCCTTGGAGATGCCCTAAAAGCCTTTGCTGCTCAAAAAGAACAATAAAACAAAACTAATGTTTTGCCAATAAACATAAAAAAAACAGGCCTATTAGAACAAGTTGCTGTGGATGAATAAATAATAGAGTTGTTTGTCCACAGCAAGAATAAACATGTTTGGCACAAAGACATGGGAGAAGAACCTCATGCCAGCTGTGAAGCAGGCTGGTGAAAGTGTTATGGTTTAGGGTTGTTTCGCTGCTTCAGGACCAAGGCAGCTTGCAGATTGTGAGCTTAGAATTCTGCATTATATCAAAGTTTGCTCGATGAGAATGTGAAGACATCAGTATGAAAATTGAGATGTAACTAGAATTGGATCTTTTAAAATGCAATGATAAAAAGTGCCATAGTAAACCAACCGAGGAATGGCTCGATTTTTTGGTTGTTTTTTTAATGTCTGATAGTGGTGGGACTTTAAATGGAACAACAAATTTGACTGGTTCCAATAGAACCAAACTAAATGTCAGATGTTTAGGATGAATTTTCTGTTAGCTAGAAACCGTGACACTACCTGTTCTATGGCTAACCCATCCCTTGAGGACCCTGGACTGATCCATGACTGGAAAGTGTTCCTTATGGTAGTAAACCCTTTTTGGCTGTACAAATAACAAAACATTAAATTTGCCACTACATTTTTGTCCCCACACCAAAATATTTGCATATGTATTCTTGTACAAGTAGGAACTTAAGTTGTGTGATTGGCAGTGCTGATTGTTATCTGAATCCTGAGGTCCTGTGTTTTTATGTAAATATGGTCTTCGCCACTAGGTCTTATTGTTACACTCACCCAGGAACAGGTGAGACTCTTGGCAAATACAGGGTGAGAGTCACAAATCTGCAGCCTTCCAGTTGTTCCATGTCGGCCTAACCCCCTTTCCCAAGCATTAATGATTCTATTTTATCCCCCACTGACTGAAATATCCTCCTAAAAACCCCATTTGCACAAATCCATCTCCCACCAACATTGAATACCAACATCGGGGGATTTTTACTTCTTTGGTCACTAATTACATTTTTTTCTTCCCATTGACAATAGAATTTGGGCATTTTATCCTATTATTGATTCCAGGGATTCCCCGGGATCATTGATAATAAAGCAGCCACCACACTGCAGGAGAATTTTCCAAATGCATATGTGCATCAATCACTGACAGTGACTACCAATAAATGTTTGATAAAATCACATTCACTGCTTTATAATAATACCCTGCATTGTCAAAGGATTCTTACCCTAACATTTCACTTATCACCTCACAACTTACAAATTTGATTACCAAAAATCATCAGCTAATGATAATACCCATGCTATGGCACTGCATATGCGATAAATTCAACAACCGCAGTAGAAGTGAATAGAGAAGGGCACATGGGTGTGTTGCTAAAACTGCAGAAGCAACAAAAGGCCCAGGAAGGTTGGAATGGAACCCATAGTCTATTTGAAAAAGAGTTAAACTAGTGAACAAAAAAATGAAATTGTAGTATGGATAGGTAGTGGAGGAGTCAAATATCTTGCACCATGTCAAAAAGCAGCAGATATATTGCTTCAGTCTGTTGTCCCCATTTGCCCGAGTATGATTTACACAATAAATCTCACAGTGATAAGAGCAGAATTTGTATTGTGATCAATGAGCAGAAAACAGCTGATCCAAGCAAGTTAGAATACAATGTAGAAAAGCAGTGAAGAGGGGTGAAATGGGTCATCTTTGAAACCCAGTCATCCATTACAAAAATAGCAGGGAAAAGGTCATCTATAAAGTTTATTGTTATATGGCTCCATGATCTGTCATTGATTTGCAAAGGCTCAAGAAAGTCAGCTATTTGGTATGGGAGCCCTTCTGGCACAAATCCTCAGGTCTCTACAAATCCTTAGCTTGATCAGACCACTAGGACAGAGGATGGGGCTGGGTTGATAGTAATTTGAAAAAATCTGTCTTGGTGGGAAATAAGCATCTGGTAGGATGTTTAATGCATGGTTCTGGATCCTGGAGAGAGGCTAAACAAATAAAAGAGAATTTGCTCAACAGTCTTCCATAGTAAATCACATACAAAACAAAAAAGAAGGCCCACCTGGCTTGTCTTGAAATCTGTTTAGATCAATTTGTGGTTGATAGAGTGCCTTCAAACAAGTACAACCATTCCTCAAAGCCAAAATAAACTTTTATATAAAAATCAAGATGAGTATGGGGTGGAAAGTTTCGTTGCCCAAACATCCCTGCCCGACCAACTTCCAATTTGGGTTGCTGAGAAAATACATTTTACAGGGTTTCAAGACATGCATTCTCCATGCATGCAATTTCATACTTTAGGGAATTGAAAAGACCTTGCCTAAACTGATATTTGAGGTCTGGGTTATTTCGCTGAATGACGTCAGGATTTACAAATAACCCCCTTAGCTATTGATGCCCCACCAAAGTCAATATGAAACTTTTACATGGCTGAGAATAATGTTCAAATATTTAAAAAGAGAATTATGCAGAATGTAGATGATCAACTCAGCACAACTGCACAGTTGTGGCTGCAGCTCAAAAATCAGCTATAGTGGAAGGCCCACAACTTAAGGGCAGTTGTTAAACTTCTCTTGGAGAGGACCCAGAGTTTGGAGTACTAATTGTTACTGGGTGCATGACATTGGTGTTGTTAGCAGCTAGTAGAGTACGATAGATTTAAAGTTTTATCTGGAGCCGCACCTGTTCTCCATAAAGTGTGTACAGTTTCCAAAGGGTAAGCCAGGTACTGGGTCAGAATGTTTAATAGGAATTCTATTTCAGGGTTCATCATGGCTGGATGATGCTGGCAAACTATCATGATAGAATAATTCCCTAGAGGAGCTACCTTGTTTGATTAGCTCTGCGTGTTTATGAGGCACAGAGTCTAAGTATCACCTTGATCTTCTTCAGAGCCTCTGAAGCGGGAATGTTGTGCTGCAGGTTGGTACCAGGTTGCGGTTCCTCATATACACACCCAAACAGGGCTAGATGGAGAGGACAACACTGAAAAGTCAATGACAAGCCAAGATGGCGACAGAAAATCTGGAAGATCCTGAGACTTCTAAGAGGTAAGACAAAAAGCATGGGAATGGCCAGGCAACAGTAATTCAAACAGATCCAGTATGGTACCAAGGGAACAAGACAAGAAGCCAGGACAGCAAGGGAAAGAGGTCAGTCAAGCAAACATTGGGTCAGGAACAAGAAACCATTCACAGTAGAAAAGCTGGTAAACTGCAATCATTCAGCAAGAAGGACAGGGAGCTGCAACCTTAAATACACAAAGAAGTGCTAACACCAGTGTGTCCTCCTGCAGAATTCAGTACTCCAGTGTTGACTACTGGAATCCCAGGTTATGATTTATTGTATCACAGCCAGTCTCCCCCTGGTAAAAGCTGCAAATTCAAAGCATTGCCTGAAAAGCGGAAACAGACTTTCGAGTCACGTAACAGGAGGTGGAATATTCCATCTAGCACAGACTCTACGTCTACATTGGGCGACTCTTTGGAGGGGTCAGGGGTAAAAAATAGAAGGACGCAGAAGCAGATTAGAAAGAGCCGTTATCAAAATGAAAATTTAAACTGCGTCAGACGGAAGATTTTTTTATTTTAATATTTTTAAACAAAATAGTTGCATTTCCCCTTCAGGCTCTCTGACAATAAAGGGGGTCCCCATGGCGCCATCTGCGAGGGTCACGACTAATTGATCCAGCAGGCAGACCAAACTCAGGACTGGGCAAAAGGCCAGGAAGCAGCTTCCTCACAAATACATACTGCAGGAAGGACCTGAGGTTTGCAATGCAGTTTCAAGGACAGGACTTCATGGAACATGTGACACACACGGTTTATATGCAAAGGTCATTCAGCAGGGATGGCTGCCCTAACTGTATACTGGCAGAATAGAGGGCAGGAGCTGCAGCTACGGATCTCCTCTCCCCTGTCTGTGGGAACTCCTCATATGAATAATTTACACTCACCAGGCAACTACTATTATCATTATTATATTATTGTTATACACCATTTCCCCAAGCATTTTGGTGGGGTTCAGATTCAAATCAAACCAGCCTCTAAAGCGTGGATTATTATACCGCAATGTTCCGTCAAATGTTATACTACCCCTGAGGAAAAAGTGCCTAAGCACTGCTTATCCTCCCAGTCTTGTGTCCTGCTTTCTGCTCCATTCAGGCAGAATAATTTTAACCTTTTCTTGTAAACTGAGTTTACCAACACATTATTGAGTGTATATAATGACAACTTCGGTCCGCAGCACAACTTCAGGTTTTAATTTCCATTTGTCATCCCATTAGGGTAATGTCTCCTTCTAAAAGAAATGGGGAGTGCAGTTGGTACCAGGACAGATAGGACATTAAAAGCAACACAAACATTGTCAGTGATTCTAGCTCTCCCTTGTACTACTGAAAATGTATTTTTGCTTTTATTTGCCTCTTGATTGGAAAGATTTATTATAACTTTATGTCTAAATGGACAAGAGGAGACAGATGTCGTCTCTATCCAAAACTAAATATAAAAAATCTGCTTACAGTTAAGCTTTTAAAAAAAAACTTGTAAAGAAACATGCGGGCTGCCACTTCCTACTTGCTTCTAAAATGCTATTTGCCTGCCACTGTGGTCCAGATGTTTTAATACAGTTAAGACATACAGGTTACATACAGGTTTTTTTCCATACTAGAGCCAGTGCCGTTGGCCATTCCTGTGTCACAACAAACGACCTTTATGTAGCAGTTAGACATGACCAGTTTCATGCACATTTTATTCCTCAGTGAACATGCTCAATTAAAATATTCCTTAGTCAGGGAAAATAATTTTTTTTCCCACAGTTCAGCGCCTCCAAGTCACAAAGCTAATTCTGGCATGTTTTGTTATTCGGAGGAAACTGTAAAGAACATCAAATGCCTCCTTGACTTTTCATTTTAGTCCCAGGATAACAAGGGGAGGAAGTTGACTCTTTGTTCAAATTGATTCTTGTGTTCAAACCTGACAGGAATTTGTAAGAGACTATTTTCAACAAGCACAGTTCTGCTCAATCCTGAAAGTAATGATGTAAGTAAGAAGGTATAGCCTTCTCCACTCTAATGTAGTGTCTTTCAAACCAAGTGTAGTGTTCTCAAATCCTACCAACAGTATCTGCTGTGCTGGAAAGTACAACCATCCAGAGATGGAGTAATTACTCCTCATTTTTATTTTCTTTTATTTTCCTGTTTCAATATGCACAAAATATCCATGGGACATATGATGGGACTCCAGGACATTTTTTTTTCAATATCAACAAAGAAAAAAAAAAAAGTATATTCCAACACTTCACAAAAGAGGGCATGTAGAGCTGCTGGAAAACACAGCAAAATATGGTTCTGTCCCTTTAGAACAGTGCTGTACAATTTCAGTTCTTGACAGACCAGGTCAGGAGTCACTTTCTATTTGCAAACCATATATCAAGAAGAGAAAGAAAGAGAGTAGGGTTTTTTTCCCAGACAAACCCAAAACTTTAACTTTAAATATTTAACTTTAACTGTAAATATTAGTTGCAGTAATAAACAAAGAACAAAAGACAAATACATACATCTTATTTACTGTCATTGACCCTCATTGCTTTATGGGGTACAAAAAGGACTCAGTGATAAATAAATGGACAAGCATGGGGAAGAAAGGCACATACACAAAGAACCAAGTAGAAATAGAGGAAAGTCCCCCACTGAACAATTGTCATTGAAAGCGGTGTCCCCATTGCCATAGCTGGTTCATGCACATGGATGACACAATGAATGTGTAAACAAGGGAGAGGTAAAGTATGTATATGTATATGTACATGAATATGGTAAGTGTTTTTTTTTCATTAAAAAAGTATATAAGACCTACCCTGAAAATAAGACCTAGTGTGTTTTTGGAAGCACAAAAAAATATAAGACAGTGTCTTATTTTCGGGGAAACACGGTATTCACAACCTCTTGCAGTTTAGGCTTCACAAAGTTTCCGCGCTGATTTCTCTCTATTCTATTTTCAATGTAGTCATTAATTTCCATGCGCAGATTGCCCTTGAATGGCTTGTTTATTGCAATATCAAGAGTCTGGAGATAGGCCGTCATTCCTGCGGGAATCATTACTTGATCTATTTTTCTTTCATGAAGAAATGACTTCATATCTTTAGCACAGTGAGTGCTGGCTGCATCCCAGACTAGTAGACCTCTTTGGCTCCCTCGCATAACAATAAATTGACCCACTTTCTTATAACTGCTTGTGTGGCCCAGGCTTTTTCAGTTTCAAGAACAAAATTCCCGAAACACGTTCAATCTTTTCTTTCTTACCCTTAGAATTGATTAGAAGTGTGATTTTAGTGCCATCCAGATGAATTGCCAAAATACAGGTAACACGTGCACTTTCATAAGCAGTGGAGGGAATGTACGTACGAGGAGGCACCCCGGTGTTCAATTGTTGTTTGAGATGATTGGCCCATAAACACTGCAGTTTCATCCATAGCAATCATGTTGGAAAGATTGTATTTGACTTTCAACAATAAATGTGTACTGTAGTCTTCTTCATGGAAAAATAAGACATCCCCTGAAAATAAGACCCAGGGCATATTTTGGCATTTCAAAAAATATAAAACAGTGCCTTATAATCGGGGAAACAGGGTAATATATTTTATATATATTATACATGCTACTGTACAGTTTTATTGCACTTTTCAGTATTTTTATGCACCCTTACTTTACAGATTTTTGTGTTTTTTTATTTAAAGTTTATAAAATGTATTAAATATTGGACATATTTTGGTAAAGTTATGTCTAAGAATTATAGACCTACAATGTAAAATAAATTTCCATGCAAAACAATGTACCACTTTTTGCGTAAAAATTTTTTAGAATTTTCAGAATTAGAACGCCAGGGGGGTTAATGAGAGAGGTCAGAGGACAATGGCCAGACCTCTACATGTTGCCAGGAAGTGTTTAAATAACCCTTTACAGAAGTGATTTGAAGAAGGCCATGCTTGATTGCACAGCCATTAGAAATAAGGCTACACCAGAGCGCCAGGTTCAACTGTTGCTTGTTAAGAACAGGAAAATAAGACTACTGTGGGCAATGGATCACAGAGGAAAGGAGGAGAAACAAAGACAGGCCTTTGTAGGGCCAAGTGCTTTATTCACATCTACCAACCTAAAATCTAAACAGAGACCACCTATGTTAGCCCTGGCTTAACATAGGTGTACTATTCTAACATCAAAGATCAGTTACAATGAGTTTCAGCAAGAATCGTATAAAATCATGGCTGGATTTCCCTGCCCGACACGTTTCGCCCCCGTGGGGCTTCCCGATTGGGGGAGGCAAAATGGTGCCTGTTGTTCCTCAAATGTAAGGGAAGAAGTAAAACCAAGTATTGGTATGGATGCTACCTCTGTCTTTTGTTGGCGCGGCTAATGCAGGATTAAATATGGGTAATAGGAATTGGGAGATATGTTATAATTGGAGGTGAGGTGTATTATATCCAGCATGGAAAGGTATACAGGCGATTACTGTTGGTTTGGCAAGATAATAGTTTGTGTTGTTAATCAAAAATCTGAGACAAAATGGAAGTCTCTAATTCAGAAACTGACCAATGAAATTACAGGGAGGTTTGTGGGACATTCTTGAGTTGGGGGTTAAAAATTGGAAGAGAGATGACTAAAGGCAGATGCGTGGTACATAATGTAATGAAAGACTTGTGAGTTAATGTTCTGGTAATTGGGTAGGTAAAGGTATTTGAACCAAAATTAATTTTTGATGGTGGAGTATTAGATTATATTGGCGGACCTTTTTGGGGGAGTCCTTTTTGGATGACTGCCAGTCCGCAGCCAACATGCAGTTTAAGTTTAAGGGCTGGTGAACATCTACAAAAAGCATTCTTTTAACAGTAATAACACACATAAAATGTTATGGCAAAATGAATGGTTTGGTGGAAAGGTCTCATTATTTTAGCTCTCAGTTAAATACATCAATATCACCGAGGAACGCATTTTTTGTTGAGTTAGATCTTACACTTGTTTTTTTACTAATTTTTGGGTTGTTAATCCACAAATGACCGTTTTTTTGCTATCCCATCCAGTTTTTACGATACAGGGTACCCTCCATTTTTCCCTCCACTTACAAAAAAAAAATAAAATTAGAATGTACTGTTTATTTAAATTTCTTTTGTTCATACAAAGGATTTATTGTTTCGAAGACTTTTTTTTTTTTTTTACAGTAAAACATTTAAAAATAAATCAGTTACGGTAAAAATTTACACTTATAGTTTTTTGTATGTTTTGAGTGTTTAGTGTTAGGACAATCTTTCCGGATGCTCCAACAATTGTTAGCCATCATATGTACATCCCATCTACCCCATCCTTCCATGACCTTCAAATCTTGATGGAATCATTCACCTTGTTAGAAAGATGGCTATGCAGAAAAATGCACCTTGATGCTCATATTGCAACCAAGCATTTTGTAGCTCTCCAAGAGTTTCTGGACAATTTCTGTGTAATTATTTGCTAGTGTGTTTCCAATAAAGTCCTTGACAATGGCTTTGAATAATAACCAAGCATTCTTTTCGAATTCTGACATTGTCTTGATAAAATGTTCATCTTTGATGAGCTGCTGAATCTGTAGACTATCAAACACACCGGCTAGGAAATGCCAAAATGAGGTACTTCCGTTGGCAAAGCTGCTTCATCAGACCCAGTTTCATGTGCAGAGGCGGGAATATAATATTCTATCAACAAGTGGCTCATGTAGAATGTTTGGATCACCTGGTTTTAGGTCAGATCTAGGAGGCCAATTGCTTTCCACCCAATGCCTCTCACGAGCTCTGCTGTTCCACATGCTCAGATAACTTGGTGTATCCGCGTTGCTGACCAAGAAGGAAACAAACCATTTTAAGGTCAACACAGATAACCCAAATGTGTTGGTGATATTGCAACAACTCAATGACTCTCTTGATGTCTGCATATTCTTCAGGAAGAGAAACTCAATGGCCAATTGGGACTGACACAAATACATTGCCATTGTGAAAGAGAACACACTTTAAGCTCCACTTTGAGCTATAGATGAATAGTGGCCAAAGTACTGCAGAAATGCAATGTCTCTGGTTCAAAAGTATGATACCTTTGTTCCTTTTCCAAGTAAGTTTTTCTCACAGTCTTGATGCTAGGAGTTCTGAAGCTTCTTCGATAGTCCTAAATCATATGCCAAATCACTCAACTCATGCTGATCATGCTATGTCAACTTCAATTTCAAACTCTTCATCATAGTTGTCACCTAGTTCATCACCATAATCATGTTCAAAAGAGGTAGTTAGTGAGTTAGTATAACGAAATCTGGCACTGGGATTTCATCTGAATGAGCCACTGGGCGTATAGCCGATGGTAGACTAGGATACTCTATGTTAGATTTATTTTTCTTGTTATATCCTGAAGTTTTCACTATACAAAAGTAACAGTCACTGAAATGATCTCTTGGCTGTCGCTAAACCATAGGTATACCAAATGGCATCTTATTACATGTTCCCTTTGTACACATCCATAAACCCTCGACACACTGTTTGCACACCTTATGAGGGGCCCAAGACTTATCTTGATCAAGTTTAACTTTGAAATATGCCAAACAAGCTTCCTCTACAAATGTGCTGATGTGCGCCCTTTTACTGGGAATGGTGAAACTGCCACAGATATAACAAAATGAATCAGGGTTGTTTAGGCACTTACAACGAGAAACAGCAGAGCCAGACACGATCTGAAAGAAAGGAAATACGTGTGTAAGTAGAAAAAAAAATAAGTTTTGCTTATTTACTACGTAGAGCAGCGCACCTTTGACCACAATGTCTTGTATAGACTATTCATTTACACGCAAGTCCACGCTACAGTAATCGCATAAATATAAGCGGTAGAGGAAAAAAAAAACATGATAGAAGAAAACTAACTTCACTTTCAGAATCAGCATACCTATTTTAGTGTATATAAGCTTAAAAATTGAAGTCATTAAAAATGTGTTGAAAATGTCCCCAGCGTGAATTTTTTTTTTTTTTTTTTTTTAAGACAACTAGTGAAACAGAATTTGACTTGGTATCAGAATCTTGCAGTCTCTGTATAGCAAAGTTCAAACTAGAAAAGAGGGAAGCACTACAAGGGACATTGATTGTAGAATAGAGTGGCAGAGCTGAGCTCATCTGTCTTAGGCTTTTTCTGTAATGCATAGGTTAAAGGATAAGGACAAAGACCAGGTCAGCTGTCATGCCAGACACAGCTGCACAAATCTCAAACCTAAATCAAAAGAAACCCCTTGACAAATAAAACAGCCTCGATATATGTATCTTCTCTGTGTAACCATTCCGCTATGGTGCAGGTCGTTAATGGCATATTAATGTCGATAATGTCTAAGATAATACAGCTGTACTAAAGTGTAATTGTGTTGCAGCAGCTATTAATGATAGGTGTAATATAGTTTAACAATGCAAGCAGGAGCCCCATACTGCCAAAAAGGGTACATAAACATCACCTGCTGGTAATACAAAGAAATGACTGAAAACATACACTTACAAAAAAACTTACACAAGAAAAACCCAACATAAAAGTTGTGTTAATAAATATTTTTCTGCAGGAATGAAATAAAAAAATAAAGAAAGCTATCCAAATTTATCCCCATTATGTGCAGAGTTTTTACTAAAGAGCATGGTCCAGAGGTAACAAGCATCAATGAAAGCAGAGCTTACTAGGCTTATACACAATGCTTCCAGAAACATTGACATAAGAGATGGATGTCGGAACGGGTCTCTGGGAGCTACAAGGTTAACCAATATCAGGCAGCAAAGGCAGATCCACCATTCAAGTAAATGTTAGGTGTCAAGTCTGGATAATTCCTGGTCACTGAGTAAGGGTTTGGTCGATCAGCTTCAGAGCTCCTCCAACCAGGTGAAGGCTTCCGGCAATAAGGATCTGGATGTGGGCTGCTTCTCTTAGCAATACAGAGCCAGAGCTGGCCACTGGGTGATGGTGAAGCAGATTACTGTCTAGGCAGGGAAAGCCAGGATCCCGCCCCTGAGTGGCCCACTGCAGGGCATGAGATATACAAGGGAACACCAATGAGTTACAGTTTAACAGACGATCTGAAGATGGGGCAAGAAGCAAGGTAGGACTGCGGGCGCTGTCTTTAATCAAGGTGTCAACAGGCAATTGGGAGGCCCATGGATCAGTACAGCTCCTCTCCTCCATTAACATGTTCCACTTCTTCTGGTTCTCTAGACATCGGGTCAAAACATTCTCCAAAGTTACATTGTAATTCTGCTGATCTGTAAAAAAACAAAAAAATAGATACTTTTGTGCTGTTGTCTTTAATGTCTGTACCTTGTTTAGCTCCACCAAACATTACTGCAGGTGACACCTAACTAACCCAGAGTCACCCACAATATTAATACCCAGAGAGCTCACCGGCATTGTAAACGTCTATAAATGTAATGTGGCAGCTATGTAAGCACTTTTGTCTCCTTTCTTCTTCTAAACCCTACATTCCAATACAAATACAGATATCATTCCAGCCAACATATTTCAAGAAACCCGTCTTCCTTATGGCCTAATGTACACTTCAATATCAATCTAATACTAAACTTAAATCTAATACTAATAGCGCAAGTCTGCATAATGCAAGTACACACTCATATCTGGACAAGGAAGGAATAGAAACTTTATGTATTGATCATCTGCAAGGACTAAAACTATAGGTTGATAGGGAAGCAGCAGCTCACCTTTTACCCTGAGCCCCTTGGTATTATGTGGTTTGCTCTACAGCTACAGGCGCTCTTGGCATGCATCAATACATAATCGTGACAGCAATGCACAGTGCATTCCCCATGCCTCAACTTACTCATACTTGGAACATTTTCTATGCACAGTTTACACTGTGGCAAAGTGCCAAAGCAAGAGGACACCAACATTTCTAAATAGATGTTTGGTATTCATCTGAGTAAGTGGGAACAATTCTTAACTACCTTGTTCTTAATTTTTTGATCCTTTACACAGGAATGTCTATAGTTTTGCCAAACATCAGATCCACTTCTTAACAGTTGGACCAGCCAAAGCTTAGCCATTTCCTGTCCTAAAAAAACCTCACCACACACAGCCAACCCTGCAATGTCAATTAAACACTTTAAACTGTTTGACATAAAAATGAGAAAAATGTTTTAGCTATACATGTCAAAGTTCAGCTTGATGTAAATATTTTTACATGTATGGTTACTGTTAATAATTTTGAAGTTCTACACACTATACATGGGGACAGCCATTTTTACTCATTACATACATACATCTGCTTAGTAGAGGTTGTACATTACTATTCCTTTTCTTCAGTGCAAATTCACTAGTCAGATTTTTTTTTTGTAAGTAGCATACTCACCTGCAATCCCCACTCCAGTCACTTCAGTGATGTTAGGGCAGAAGACAGCATAGTCAAAATGGCACGGCTGCAAAAGACAACACAAATTTAATTGTTAAGAACTGACAATTTGGTGTGTTTTTACGCCATTTGTTTTCCATCACATGCCTTAATTACAGAATTAGAACTCATTTATCACTTTTAAAGACTGAAAAAAAAACATTTCTAAAACATAACAGACTGATGCCTGTTTTTTGCATGTAAACTTACCTGGAGAAGTTTTAACAAGGCGGCTGTGTCCCTCTCACCCGTGGCATTGAAAAGCAGGACCCGCACCACAGACCCCCTGCAATGACATTATACAATCTTCACACCACAGTTTTGGTGCCATTACAAAACTGTTGTTTAAGACTGAATAGTTAGAGCAGGGGTCGGCAACCTTTACTATGAAAAGAGCCATTCTGCCCCCTCTTCCACTAAAGAAGTGCAAAACATAACACAGCTTATAAACTTTTAAAAGTTTTACTTTTTTTAATTTTACCTGTTACAACAACAGAATACAACAAACAGAAATGTAGTGTGCATGTGTAGGGCTACTTTGAAATAAATTAAACAATGAACTATGCCTCTAGAAGCCTCCAGCTTCTAATGTATCATCCTGTTACGTTAGAAGATGGAGGCTTCTAACGTAACAGGGTAGATTTTTTTGATGGGCAGAGTTCTTTATGTTCTGACGATGCCTTAGTGATTACATTTTAGGGGGTGTTGGAAACAGGTGTTTCCCACTCGCAACTCAAATTTTGTTCACCTGTACTGCCCCGTTCCTGAGAAATTGGGGTTCAGGTGCTAGAAGCTTTCAGCAATGTGTAACGGTAGATTTTTTGATGTTTTGATGGGCAGATTTCTTTATGTTCTGATGATGGCCCAATGATGAAATTTTAGGCGGTGTTAGTCACAGGTGTCCCCCACTTGCCCCTACATTTTTGGTTTTGTACATTTCCTTGTTCCAGGGAAATTGGGGTTCAAAGTAGAGAAGGGGACCGGGGAGTGCGGGGACCGGGGAGTGCAGTATGACATTTTTAGTTTTGTGACAGGTAGGTATAAATTTGGAGTTTGCTCCTCCTTGCTAAGTCCATATTTTTGTAAGTTTAATTTTGGGTTTGTAGACACACTTAACAGCAACTCTGATGTTCAATTTTAACTATTTTTTTTATAATAATGACCCCCATATTTTGAAAGTTGTTAGGGGGTTTGTCTTACTCTTCTTTGCAATCTGTCTTTCAATTTGAAGTTTTGCACATTTTATCTCCTTTTTACATCTTTTGTTATATTCTTTATAGTTTTCAAACTATGAAGGTGATCCTTCATTTTTATATTTTTGAAATGCCCTTTTTTTGTTACTTATGGCGTTTTTATCATCAGCTTTGAGCCACATAGGCTTTAATTTTAGCGTCCTAAATTTATCACCCATTGGAATAAATTTTTCAGTGTGCTTTTGTAGAACAGACCGGAAACATTTCCATTTCTGTTCAGTGTTCTTGAGGGCAATATTGTCTCCCAGTCCAAGTCACAGAGAGCCGCCTTTATATATTGGAAAATTTGCTCTCTTAAAATTTAATGTTTTTATCTTTCCTGTTTTTGCTTTCTGTTTACAGCTTACATTAAATGAAATCATATTATGGTCACTGCTACCCAGATTATCTTTTATTATGCTCATTTGTTAAAAGCTCTGCATTGTTAGAAAGAATTATGTCCAGCAGAGTTTAATCTTCTAGTTGGGGCTTCATTTACTGTGCCATAAAATTATCTTGTATTAAATTCACAAATTTCCTCCCTTTTGCTGTTCCTGTAGTGCCAAAACTTCAGTCAATGTCAGGGTAGTTGAAATCTCCCATGAGTAAAACACTTCCACTTTTTGCTGCTTTTTCTATCTGTGATAGTAGTTGATTTTCTATTTCTTCCTTAGCACTGAGAGGCTATAGCAGACTCAAATAATTAATTGTGTGTTATTCAACCCCACATTTAACCTCATCGCTTGTTCCATCCACAATTTCTTCTTTCACATTCACTTTTAGATCACTTTTCACATACAGACAGACACCACCACCATTTCATTTGACTCTGTATTTATGAAAAAGAGTATACCCAGGAATATAGACCTAGATTATCCTAATATTACTGCACTTACGCTCCAGCTTTTTCCTCATTGTGTGCCACTTGCTGAAACCACCTGACACAGGCCTGTACACTGCTGTTAGTGTGAGCTCCATCAATATAGTAAGATATAGGGCCACGCTGCACAACCTGTGTGCGTCCCAACCATACCGTGTCCTGTAATCCTAAAAAAACAACAAAACACAGGTATAAACACAATCTGGTAATGTAAGATAAAACCTAAATGCAAGAAAAACAAATGAGGATCCTATAATGGATTCTGACACTGCCACCTGGTGGCCACTGGACTTATCAGAGTTCAATGGCATTACATTACATGAGAATGTGGTTCATACATTACTCATAATTTACATAAAACTGGGGACTTCACGAAAAACTCAGTGATGACAAACCCAACTGTGCCTTAAACTGGACAGACACAGAGAGAGTATATCAACTACTATTTCTGACCTGGTTGTCTTTTTCCATATCTTTAGGTAGCTCGGACAGACCATTATTAAAGTTTATAGCCACAATGATCAGAGTGCACGCATTCCTGTTCTCACTTTACTAAATCTGTGAGTATTTCTTGGACTTTTTGTCATAAAACAAATGTCTTCCAGATTTGCAAGGGTACCACTTGATCTTTTGTTAATAGGTTTTTGAGCTCTACCAAGAAAATATTAATATATTCTGATTTGGGCAAAAATAAGTTTCGTCAAGTAAGGTTAAGTAATATTCTTGAAGTAGAGTGACATAAGTCATGATCACATGTTTTGTTATTATGATCCCAGCACTGTTTTGCTACATAACAGAGTCATGCTGATAGGAGTGGTTTCCTTCTGGGAAGCCCCACAATTTTTGGTACCAGTATTCAATCTTTCTGTAGAGAGGAGTATACCAAAGGAGCAACACTGCTTGTATTTTTTGGCTTGTAGAAAAATCCAATGTTTGTCTCTCCTCTGGCATACAAAAACACAGCCATGGGAGATCATCATTACTTTAAATGTCTTACCTTTAACCATTGGAAGACTAGGATGGAAAACCGGCGCCAAGGGAAGAGGCCACTTCACTAAAGGAAACTTCTGATTGGGAATCTTTGCCTCTCCAAACCCTAAAAGAAATACACAAAATGGCTTTAGACCAACAATTACCCATTGTGCTTCAAGACCAATTTCATTCACACATTGTAAAATATGAAATGGATATTGCATATTAACCCAAAAATATTATATATTTTGTATAAAAGTTGAACTTGTAGAATAAAAAACTCCACATTGCATTGCACAACTGTTTGGCAAACCTATATTTTCAGTTAAAATTACATTAAAAATTAACAATTGCGTTGAACACATTTAAAATGTGTCAGGTCCAAAAACATGCACCAGTAAAATGGTAAAGCAAAAAAATGTATCATACACTTGTTCATGCTATCATCCAACTTGTTCATGCGGTCATTTACAAAATGTTGGGGAAGGTAAGGGGATAGGGGGTTTGTGTAAGGGAGTGTTTTAACCTTGTGAATGCAATGGCATGTGGTACATGTAAATACACTGAAAGGGCTAAAACAGAACCTGCTGGCAGGAGCTCCTCTGTCTTTCAGCAATATTACATTTGAATGCACATGAATTACTCATGTGCAGCTTATTATTTATTTTCCGCATGTTTGAGTATCAAAACAATAAGCTCCTGTGTACACGTGTGGGAGTTATGTCAACATAGAACAGACAAGATAGCAAACCCAGAAGACAACGATGTTAAGATTTCAGCAGATTTCAGCAATTAAAATAAAGCAAGGTAAGACTTCAGATGTTGCATTATTAAGAAAGTGGAGTTAGAGAATGATTAGGCAGATAAGCCAGCTATATTGTGTGAATGTGCCATTTTGTAATATGTACATATGGGCACAGATCCTCAATAGCTGCTACAGGGGACAGCTTGGCTCAGTAGGTGAGAGGCTTAGACCCAAGTCACCACAAGTATCAAAGCCTACATATAGTAAGTGACCACAATTAAAAGGCATTCCAGGAGTTTTGGGAATAAAAAATAGATAACCATTTTTACCCTTTTACACCTGCTGGCATGTCTGGCATAAAGTCAGGAGTCGATTTCAATTAACCTCCCTAGCATTCTAATTCCGTCCAAATTTCCATGCAAAAAGAGGTACAATTTTTTGCATGGCAATGTATTTTTCATTGTAGGCTATAATTCTTAGACATAACTCACTGATATTTAATAAATTTAACAAATTTAAAAATAAGCTTTAAATAACAAAAAAAATGTTAAAAATATATATTTAAACAACTAATACAACGGTACAGTAGCATATATAACATATAATATATGAATATTTCTTTGTATTGGACTTAATACAGTTATTTTGTATTGAATTCAATACATAATTATTTGAATTTCCCGCCGATCTTCTCGCCTGCACCAATGTCATCGGGTTACCCCAGGGATCGTCGATGCATACACCGCCTGGAGATTGAGGAGGAAGGGCGAGCCCCCAGCACCAGCAAGCTAAGTGGGGTTTTTGTTTTTTTTTTAGTTAAAAGCTACTCCGAGTGTGACTCGGGAATACCGATTTTTGCCTGGAAAATCCACCCCAAGTCACATTCGAGAATAACGCTAGGGGGGTTAAATAGTCTTTTTATTTCATTGTGCACTAATAGTGATTTTTTTTTTTTATGGGTGATAAAAAAAACTGTCGGAGATTGAATGCTCAGAATTTCGCTTTCTGCAGCAATTTCTTCATCTATGTACAGGGAGATAACATTAAAGATTTTCTACAGGGTATATAATTCTCCTTTACACTCTTATTATATGGGATTTAGCGTACAGCACCGGAAGCGGACTTATACAATATGTTTTGGAATTGTTCAAAAAATTAAATACCTTTGGAGAGGGGTAAATTGCATACCAATATTCCTAGCTTGGGGTATTCTTTGAAGAGGCAACAAGACAGAGAACCCAGATTGCTAGGGGATGTAGTAGGCTCATGTCCATTATCTCCTTAGCAGATAGGAAAGCTATTTAACATAAGTGGATACCGGATGAGCTTGTTACGCTGGGCCTCTTTTTTAAAAAATTGTGCTATATCTTTCAGATGGACTGGATAGAGGCTACATTGGATAGTCATGAGTGGAGGGTTTCTCTGAGGTTTGGGAATCCTTTATTGCCATCTTATCAAGGAAAAAAGGAAAAGATAAATGGCTTTTTCGGAAATGTAACATTGTTCTATTATTTTGTTGTGATTCATATACTCGTCTACCTAGCATAGTGGAAAGTTGTCTAGTTTATTAATTGTAAATAGTTTTTATTACGTAAAAAAGCCGTCTATCTCATCCTTTTTTCTTGACATAGTAAACATAGGATTGGCAACTATATTTCACGTTAAGAATTAGATTACTCTTGGTATTTCACCGTCCTTAAGTCATTAATTGCTATCGTACCTGAAGATCTCTGGAAACAAGTGATTTCATCATTTGATCAAACCTCATGGTACATATACTGCTTATTGACTAACGACCCTCCTGTCTCTTGTTAAACAGTTGATACTTAAAAATTTTTCATTTTATTGTAATAATGCATGGTTACCATTTAGAATGCTTCTTCTTGTATGCTGTAGTATTTAGATTATATATGTCTTTGTGAAATTGTATTTTTTTTTTTTTTTTTTTTTTTTACAGTGTTCTCGGAATAAAAAAAAAAAACAAAGAAAAACATTTTATCCATGAAAACAAATCATTTTTTAATAGGAATTCATAATTAATTTCTTCCTAGATAAGTGTTTGCCCCTTTGGATAGATTGGGATTTTTTGCTTGTTTACCTTGGCAGCCTTTTTGCTGAAGCCACATCTGTGCCAACTGAAGCGCAAGGGATGCATTTGTTTTTTGATGATCGCCTGCCAGACCAAGATGCAAAGACTTCCCCTCCTCCTCATATTCCGTTAGGTCTGGACAAATGTATAGAGGACACTGAAAAATAAATCGCTCTCAGTAAACAACTTTGCAAATTATGGCTTATCAGAGAGATTTCCAGAACAGGAACTTACCCCAATGTCCTGTGCTCTATTTTTTAGCACCTGTAGAGGACCAGCAGACTGAGGGGCAGTAAATGCTGGAACACATGGCTGAAAATACAAAAGGCCAGGTTACTAAGCTCCTGTCTAACAGAAAAGCAGAACATTTTTTATATTCAAGCCTTTACTGTCAAGTACCAATGACGCCTATTTTGCAAAACCAAGTGATTCATAAAATGTTTTTATACTAACAAAATTTTTGGTGGCCTTTTTCACAAATTCATTTTTTTTTTAATTATCTTGACACCTTTGTGCATTTTACTATGCTACTGCATTATATATAAATGATTAAAAAATTTGTGTGTCAATATATTTATTTGCCAGGAGAGAAAATGTCTACCCTCCTGTACAAAGAACATATACCTCAAGCTGCTGTATTTGCCCAACCTATATTTTATCAAAACAGGTGAACAGTGACTGTTTTATTATAGCCACAATGCCAACCAGACAAGTGGAGTGAAACAACAATGTTCTCATTAATCCACAAACCTTAAATATTCCTCCTTTCTGCCAAGCAATCTTCTCAATAGTCTCTCCCAGGATGGATGTGTGGTCAATACCTAGGGAGGAGATTCCACAAACAATTGGTTTCCTAAAGGAAAAAAATAACATGTCAGGTCAGTGAAAATATTTTATATCCCATTATCTTTGTCACCAGAAAAACAAGGATCAATGGCATGCAATGTTTGTGCCATACAGCCAGTCCTGTATGAGGGAAGCTGCCTCAAGCAGAAATCTTTGTAAAATTTGAGGTCCAACCGGTATACACATCTCTTAAAACAGGCCCCTATCAGATGGGAGTTTATTGTGAGTACCTAAATTGGCATGCTGCTCTGGACGTTGCCTGCTGACGTTTTTAGCAAAACTGTAAGAAAAGAAGGCTTTCTTTGAACATTTGTCTTCAAATGACATAGCAGATTTTACAAATAAAGGTGGATTACAGGACAGAATGGGACCCAATCCAGGAAAGCACCGGAGCGAATGAAGGATCTGCGGATCTGCCAAGGTGAAAAAAAGTCATTGCATCTAACTGGGGAACAAATTTATAGAATATTTAAATAAAGTTGTTTCTTCAGTCTACATCCAATGATGTTAACACAACTAAATGCTATTACATGTTGTCACATGATCTCTGATAAATTACAAGTTCTGGTGCTTTGGTAGAAAAGACACAGAAAATTCTCACCTTCTCGTACTTTATAATTACCAAATCTTGCACTGTAAAAATATTTATGGCAGCATCAATGAGAAAAATCATCTGTACAAAAGAACACTGCTTAAAAGGTTATGGGCTTGTGCGTTAATTTTTAACAAAATAACTTTCTTAACCTCCCTAGCGGTATTCCCGAGTGTGACTCGGGGTGGGAAAAATTGCAAAAAATCGGTAATCCCGAGTCACACTCGGGGTACCTTTGGGGGACCCCCTTACCTTATCCCCGCGCTCCAGCGGCGATCTCAGGATCCCGCTGTGATGGCGGGGCGCTTCTCCGTCGAGGGGCGTGGCTGGGCGGGAAATTTAAAAGCAGATTACGGAGTAATCTGCTTTTAAATACCGCCCGGGTCCCCACCACCCCGATGCACGCATCTGCAGTTAGATGCGATGCACCATGCAGGATTTCTGCTTAGTGCATCGCATCTAACGGCAGATGCGATCACCAACAGTAAATCCAGAGGGTGATGCCAGCGGAGATTTTCCGCTGGCAGCACCCCCTGGATCTACTCCTGCTCGCATCTCCCGGAGGCTGATCTCTGGGTGATGCGAGCAGGAGGGTGAGCAGCGGGGACATCATCCCCTACTCCCGGAGGCTGATCTCCGGTTGATGCGAGCAGGAGGGTGAGCAGCGGGGACATCATCCCCTACTCCCGGAGGCTGATCTCCGGTTGATGCGAGCAGGGGAATGAGTAGGGCGGGGACATCCCCACTGCATCACCCGGCAAGATGTGTGACATCTTCCGGGAGATGCGGTGGAGTAATGGATTGTGGGGGCGGGAAATTTAAAAGCAGATTACTATGTGATCTGCTTTTAAATTTTTTTTTACAGTGAAAAACACACAAAACACATAATAAAAGTACAAATACATAATATAGTACTCCAAGCATTATTGCCCAGTGCCCTGATTTTCATTTTGCCCACTATTAGCCCTGACCTTGACTGTCCTGACTGTGATGTTGGACTTTTTACAGCACCCTGCTTCAAAATCTACCACACCCGGGATGTTTACTAAAAATGTAAATAATTTTTTTTTTCTAAAATCTGCATTTAATTTATCTTCTTATTTATGAATAATATTGCACCCTTGTTTGGAAAATTTCAGTTAGAATTTTTTGATAAAAAAAAATTTTTTTGATAAATTACACTGTTGTGGTCTATTATTTCATAATTTTTTATAATTATGTATTATAATTGTGTATTATATTATAACTTATGATTATAATATAATAAATAAATATAATTATTATACCCGGGAGTTAATCCTAAGAATTACAGGCCCACAATATAAACAAAAATTTCTATGCAAAAAAAAATAGGATCACTTTTTGCATCAAAAAATTACAGAATTAGAACGCTAGGGGGGTTAACTTTTACACTAATGACCAAGCCTAATTATTTTGGACTAATTAAACCCACCTTTTATATAATAAAGCTTCTTGCATAAAGCCCACAGGTAACCACCTAAGCGGTAATCCCAAGTGTGACTCAGTGTGGATTTTAGTTGCAAAAAGCGGTAATCCCAAATCGCACTCGGGGAAACTTTAACTAAAAAAAAAGAAAAAAAAAAAAAACACACACACACTTACCTTGCTCCATTGCTGTCCCCCGGTGTCCTGCTCGTCCCCGCAGGTCCTGGGGACACGTCTGCCTCCAGCCACTAACTGCAGAGCCAAGATCAACCGGGTTTCCCGTGACCTCAGTGCGGCCACTTTGTCTTGGATTCAATACAAAATAGTGGTATTGAGTCCAATACAAAGAAATATTCATATTATATACATACATATATATTTATATATTATATGCTGCTGTGCAGTTAATATTAAGTTAAACTATTTTTTTTTATTTTTTTTTTTTTTAATTTAATAAATGTAATACCTATTGGACATATTTTGGTGAGTTTTGCCTAAGAATTATAGCCTACAATGTAAAATAAATTTCCATGCAAAAAAATTGTATCACTTTTTGCACGGAAATGTGGACAGAATCAGACCCCTAGGGGGCTTTAACATGTACTACATACCTAATAATATTTGTGCAGTCATATGCTCCTCCAATTCCCACCTCCAATACAGCCAGGTCTACCTGTGACAGAAAGAAAAGACTTGAGCTCAGGACATTGAGAGAGGCTCAGAACCACCTATGGTCTTATTAAATATGCAAACCTTCTCCTGAAGGAACACATGGAAAGCCATAATAGTCAGGAATCGGAAGTAAGGAGGCATGGAACATATGTCTTCATGCTTAAAAAACAAAAAAACAAAAAAGAGAACCATCATTAGAAAAATGCTAGCTTCCTAGTTGATATACAGGTACAGGTGGTTCCCGGGTTAAGGACATTCGACATAGGGACGCCTTCTAGGGGCTTCTCTGTTCGCTCCTTTGCAGAACAGAGGCGGTTTGCATGACTTGCAGAAGAAAATTTTGCTAAACACAGCTGAGGTTGTGGGTGATCTTAAAGGCTGAGCTCATTCTGCAGCCTCTGGTAACTCTTTAATGACCAAGACAAACTCTGCATTTGTTTCTTTTTGCTTTGTTTGTGATTAACTCACACTTAGGATTTTATACAGTAACTGACACCATTCCTCCTAATAGTTAGGTCCATAAATATTTGGACAGAGAACTTTTTTCCAATTTTGGTTCTGAAATAAAGCTGAAAGTCTGCAGTTCAACTGCATCTAAGTTTCATTTAAATTAATTGTGGTAATGTACAGAACCAAAATCAGAAAAAAGTTGTCTGTCCAAATATTTATGGACCTTGTTTGCTCCTTTTTCGTATGCCCGGGCATGTGCAGAGGGAGCCCTTTTTTCAAAAGGGTAAAAAACATGCCGATCTAAAGCATGCGCAGCGATCCCTTCTTCCTACATCACCCGACCCAGGCGTGAGATCGGAAGAAGAGGAGAAAATTGCAGCGCCTGGAGCACTGACCCGAAGACGGATGCCGGGATGACATGGGACCCAATGGAAGAGACCCCTGGACCAGAGACAGTCAGGCAGCTATTAAGTTTGAAAGAAGTGAGCAAAGCCAGTCTTGTGTTTTCTGGTAAAGATCTCCTATAACATTGTGATTTTCTATCTGCCCTTTTTAATCAATCACATGCAGAATTTAATGGCTTCTTTAAATGTGACTGCTCATTATGGGCAAGATCTTGGTTCTGACAATTTTAGAAAAAAAAATGGACTGACTGGAAGAATACAACAATGCACAAAAAAGATAAGCTGAAGCACTGGAGAGGTTGTTGTACTTGTATGGGTTTCAATACACATTTTGGCAAGAGTGTACCTAAAAAAAAAAAAAAAAAAAAAACACACACACACACACACACCACACTTTACATCAGCTTCTCATGTGTTCTGATAAAACCAGACCACTATGGATAAATATCTGTAATATGCTTCCTGTCTGATCCAGTAAATTTAAAAATACAGCCTTAGGTCCACAACTGGTAAACCAGAAGTCCTTACAGCCTCCTGCAAACCCCTGTAAAGAAGCACCTAGATCAGAAAAAGGAGAGATGCCTGGGGTTTATTATTATGTCAAACCCGCAACCTCAGACTCACCTTGCTCTCTTCCAGACGATTGTAAACTTGCCAGAAGTATTTACTGAAGAGCTCCTTGCTAATTGGCTGCCCATTGATCCGGATCCTCTCTCTGACTTGTACTAGATGAGGAGAGCTACAAAAGATCAAAAAAAGCGAAGGTTAGATTTTGCAGATGCAAAGCCCTAAATATCTTGAACAAAGATCTATCCAAGTTAGTAGCAGAAGAACATGAAAGCCATTAGGGCAGTGTAAAACAGGCTATAAATGTTTTGTCAATCAGCCCTGCAATGTGGATTCTTCAACCAAACTGTATTATAATAACAAGCTAGGGTTGTATTACTTAGCTGACGTAGGGAAAAGTCAGGTCTCCAGTGGAAAGTAAAATATAAATCTCTGGGCAGGTAAACCTGCTGTCAAATTGTATCTGTCAACTTGACAGTTTGCCTGGGAATGTGCTTAAAAGCCAACTTGTATCAGAATTAATTATTCTAAAACTGAATTGCTTTTTTTTTCCAAAACATCTCACTCCACTGATGTAATGTCAGTGATTAAAAGTCTCAAAATAGCCAAACACACTATCACATATCAAGGGGTAAAAATTACTTGCAATGTTCCTGACATGTATATGTTAAACTACACACAACTCATTATTTAAAATTGTATCTGAGCTATCAACCTGGGAGAACTTACCTATATGACTAATGGGTTGTTGTTATCTGATCACGATGATCAGCTTCACAAGATTGTTATACCCATTGCAAGCTTTACTTTTCTTCTTTGTCACTCACATGTTAAGAGACTTCACCCAGCTTGTGTATCTTTTTTGTGGCAAGGTAAAACACCACGAATAGCCAGATCAAAGTTGTATCATCCAAAACAACAGTGGGGTTTAAACTTTCCTGACATATGAAAATACAATTTGGCTTGTCTCATGTGCCATGTGAAAGATTGGTGGCATAGTACATCCGATTACACAGCGATTAGATTCTTTACTGGTAAGACCTTGGTCATTATTAGGTCTTTCAAAAACTTCATTCTCAGCCATTCCACATACTCTTTGGAAAAATTTACTTTTGAGACACACTTTGATAGCGTGGTGGGAAATTAGGAAGTTACATAGATGGTATGCCCAATTCAACCCAGCTATGCCCATATGCACCACTTCAAGCTTTCCACAAGGCTCTCTGTTTAAAGCTTACCGTTTTTGGGTGAGACGTGGTGTGGTATAACCTCTTTGGCCTATGTGCTAGATAAAAACAATATGCTACTGCCCTTTCCCATTCTTAGCACAAAATATGCCCTTCCTTCTCATCACTTTTTATTGTACTTACAATTGAAACGGATAATTTTTGGATCTATAGAGGCCACAACTCTGATGGAGCCGACTCCTTCTCTTCTTCAACTATTGGGTGTTTCCTATTCTAAATACTCCATCTAATATTATTCCTTATTGAACTGCCCCTCAGATCCTGGACCTCAATTGCCATTTGTGCACCAATGGGCCACGTTTTTAGAGTTGCCTTGTTTAGATACTCAGGACCTACTAGAATCCAGCTGGTCTATCACAAGGTGGAGGTCCATCAAAAGTATAATCAGCAAGGTGTAGAGAGACCTACAATAGATTTGACTTAATGATAACATCCTCATCAGTTCATAGACTATATACAGGTTATTCAAAATGTAATCATCCTAGGAGTACATTGGAACATGTGGTATGGACGTGTCCTAATATTCAATCATTTTGGTGGTCTGTTTTTACACTCAGGGCTAACATAACAGGCCGAACATATCCTATGACTCCACATACGGCTCTTTTCTATGCATCACCAACATCTATACATTCCCAGGGCCATAACTTTTTTTTTGTGTCTGTTAAAATTGGACTAATTATGTTTTATGTCTGCTAAGAAGTGTGTATTAAAAAATTGTCTAGAACTATATCCCCTGACAATCTCACAATTTTTGATGTTATTAGATAAGACTGAGGCTACCCAAAAACCTTGACACCCACTCTCAATGATTTTTTAATACATGGATGTTTTATCCACAATATAGCCTTCCACCTACACAACTACATGATATAATCAAAAACTTTTGTCATAACACATATGACATGACATGAGGGCCTTGGGTACATCTTAACACGAATTGACCAGATGGCTATATTTGTTTCATGACCGAAATTAGTTGGTTCATGGTTAGTTTGTATATTAACTAATTTTGAATTTGAAGTATATTAGTATTTAATATATGAGACGCCATCTCCCAAATGTTTATATAGACATGCTGCACTATTTTTGACCCTTTTGTTTGTTTCCCTCCTTACTTTCCTTTTCCCCATTGTTATAGTAAATAGGGGAAGAGAAAAAAAAAAAAAAAAAGAAGAGGTAGTTATGGATCAGACCCTGAACATGTCGATGTTTAGTTTTAGTACCTTTTTTTTTGCGCAGGGAACAAATATTTATCCAACTTGCCACCATGCTTTTCCTAAAATTTACAACTGTGGAGTTTTATTTAGCACCTCTAGTTTCTTTTTTAATAATGGGTAAGCACAAACACACAATGGCCATGACAGATAAGTACTGGCTGTGCTCTCGACTGTCAGCCAAGAACTTTGAAATTATCAGCTTTCCACTGTAGCTCTCATTTGACAGGAACTCAGCAGTGTTCATTGCTCACCTATTAAACAGTTTTGGTGCCCATTTATAATAATTATATCAAACTTTGCCACATTCAAAACTTTATGACAATTACCTATAAAATCCAGTTTTTAGGCCGTAGTTCCGCAGAATCTGCTCTGTAAAGGCACATGTAGATCCCTAAATAAAGAAAACACAAAGAGAATGGTCATTTGTCACACAATCAAAATTAGCAGCACACAGATAAAAGTTACATTACAAAATCAGAATCCGCTCTTGCCAAATCTCTGTATTTGATTCCATGAGGAGATGCAGAAATTTTCACTGACAGTGTGCAGTTAATTCCAAAAGACATGCAAAAAGCTGTACAAATATGGTGGAGATGTTACTAATATAGGTCAGGTCAAGTTTTTTTGGAGAGCTACTGTATATTCAGCACCAGTGAGGATTTCTGCATCAGGAATGTAAACACCATTCAAGGCAAACCATCTTCATAGAGAAAAAAATAGACGTTAGAAATGGCAGCCAAGAGGTGTCTGTGTATAGGACTCACACACAAAACTCACCATAATAGAAAATTTAAAGGCAGCTGGCTATGTCACCAACTAAGAACATACAATAAGTAACTTCAGATTGAATTGTCTACATAGTTGTCAGCAAATGAGATAATAAACATCCACTATGAAACCGGGAAACTAGCATTTCCTCACCATGGGCAACTTTCATATTTCTCCTTCCATTTTGGAGGAGAACCTGAGGAAGGTGACCTCATTTGGTCCCTCATATGAGCATGAAAATGGCTTTTCCCTTTAAAACTGGAATCTAATTACACTGGGGAACAATGTTGAACACATGTTTTTGTCGAACACAATGTTTTTTTTGTCGACCTTTTTTAAGCTAATTTACACTAAAATAGGCATGCTGATTCTGAAAGTGCAGTTAAGTTTTCTTCTATCACGTCAGGTTTTATCACTACCGCTTATAATAATGAATTACTGAAGCATGAATTTACATAGGCTATTGATTTACACGCAAGACAGTGTGGTCAGAGGTTGTGATTGCTCTACGTAGTGAATAAGCAAAATTTATTTTTCTACTTACAAACGTAATTCCTTTCTTTCAGATTATGTCTGGCTCTGCTGTTTCTGGTGCGTAAGTGCCTAAACAACCCTGATTCATTTTGTTACATCCGTGGCAGTTTCACCATTCCCAGTCAAAAGGCGAACATCAACACATTTGTAGAGCAAGCCTATTTGGCATATTTCAAAGTTAACTTGGTGAACAAGGTAAGTCCTGGGCCCCTTATAAGATGTGGAAACAGTGTGTCGAGGAGTTTATTAGGAGATCATTTAATGAAAACTTCAGGATATAACAAGAAAAAAAAATGTAAGAGTATCCTAGTCTACCATCGGCTATACGCCCAAGACTTATTCAGATGAAATCCCAGTGCCGGTTTTTATTACACTACCCTCTCTGAAGAACATGATTACGGTGATGAACTAGGTGACAACAATGAAGAAGAGTTTGAAATTGAAGAGGACTCTGTTGGTAAGGGATTTGATCAGCATGGGTTGAGCGATTTGGCACTATCGAAAAGAAGGTTTCAGAACTCCTTGCATCAAGACTGCATAGGAAAAAAATACTTGGAAAAGGAACTAAGGTATCGTTCTTTCGAACATACCTGGTTTAAAGGAGGAATTGGGAATTCTAATCTATAACTCAACTGAATGGGGATTATCCATCAATAGCTCAAACCGGAGCTTAGAGTGTGTCCTCTTTCACAATGGAAAAATATTGGGGTCAGTCCCAATTGGCCATTCAGTTTCTCTTTCTGAAAAATATGCAGATATAAAGAGAGTCATTGAGTTGTTGCAAAATCACCAACACAATTGGGTCATCTGTGTTGACCTTAAAATGGTATGGTTCCTTCTTGGTCAGCAACGCGGATACACCAAGTATCCCTGTTATCTGTGCATGTGGGACAGCAGCTCGTGAGAGCTTGAAAGAATAATATATTCCCACCTCCCCATATGAAACTGGGTATGATGAAGTAGTTAATTAAAGCTTTGCCAAATGAAGGAGACTGTTTTTAAGTAAATAAAGTGTTTGATGGTATTGTAGCTATTGTTGCAGCATTTGGCAGGATTGCCCTAACACTGAACACTCCAGGAAGAGGTATATAAATTTTTACCTTAACTGCTTACCCAATTAATTTTCAAAAGGTTTACTGTAAAAAAAAAAAAAAGTCAGAGTAACAAAAAAAATCCCTTGTATGAACAAAAGAAATTTAAATAAACAGTACATTCAAGTTATTATTTCATTATTTTTTCATTGTATGTAAAATGTGTATCATTTTTGACAAAAATAGAAGGTACCCTGTATCATAAAAACTGAATGTGATAGCAAACATCTGGGGGTCATTTCTGGATTCACCTCTGAAAAATTAGTAAAAAACAAGATCTAACTCAACAAAAAATGCATTCCCCAGTGTTATCCTTCAATCATACATTGTTATTGCAACAAAAGTTCAAAGTGTTCTAAAATTACGTTAGTGACATTAAAGTATTTTAAAAATACATCACCTATGGAGGTGTGTATTGCTGCAGGAGAACAAAGAATTTTAAAAATATGTCACCTATTGAGGTGTGTATTGCCAGCAGAATACATGATGTATGATGTTTATCATACAGAATTGTGTTCCACAGAGCAACCAACCATATGCAAGCTTTAAGGTTTGCTAAATATGATTGGTGGAAATTGCTAGGGGCAAAGTATGAATAAAATGTCATGTAGGTGCAGTTTTAAAACAACACACCTTCCCCCCCAATTGAATAAAAACAAATGTAATCACAGACCTTAGATGCCGACAACCCAATATTCTCAAAAAAAGTACATTTTGCCAACAGCGGCACATCATAAACAGATGTTCATATAATGTTACATAGGTAAATGAAAAGTGAACCTTTCACATATATTTTTCAAAACAATATTAGGCTGCCACTTTTTCTCTCCTCTGCAACTCACCTTGCCTTTTGTCCCAGTCACATGAATTATATTTAGCTGATCCAAGTCTTCCACCTGAACACACACACAACAAAGCAAACAGTGAGAACACAAGGCAACAAAAAAAAAAAAAAAAAACAAAAAAAAAAACTTACTATCATAAACTTAGATAGATAAAGTTCTTAGATTACACCCATAAATACATTTCAACTTATTGTAAAGCAGAACTAGAAATCCTGAGAGTCATTTGTTAATGGGTAAATAAATGTAGTGGTTTACGGCTTTCGATTTTGCACCTTTCAGTCCCGGCATGCATTAAAATGTCTGCAGCAAGTTATAAAATGAAGTTGTCTAAAAATACAGACAAAAATATGTACAGGACCTGAAGAATTCCTTCTCCCTGGCTGGGATTGAACACTGATAAATGATTACTTTCAGCAAAATCATTGGACTGTTGAGGGGTCAGACAACTTGTCAACTCAAATTACATTTTCATTCTTTAACTGTCTTTAACCAGCATAGAATCCAAAGCAATTGTCAAGGAGAATGTCCATTCAGCCTATTATTTAACAATGTATTATGGATAGGAAGCTGTAAATGCAAGTAACAAAGCTCAGTCATAAGACACACTAAAAACTCTGTGCCTGCATTTTATACCTGAAGCCTTTAAACCCTCCTCTCAAAGCTGAATGCTAGAAGAATCTCCGGCATCCCATAAACTTCCTGGGAGTGTTGGATGCCTGGTCACCTTTCCACAGAAATCAGACTAGGAAAGGAAGGGTGGAACCAGGAGCCAATTAGATATGGTGCAGTGCTGTGATAGTACAGGATAAGGTACTGTAATAGCTGGAGAAAGCAGAGTCACAGAAATGAGGTCATCAGTCTTTTGCTTCTCCACTGCACAATCACAAGATTGGGGAAGGAAATGATCTGTATTATAACTGTAGCAAGAAAAATCAGGTCTCCTGCCCAGCCTGCTCTAATGCTTTTTATCTCTGTATTAGTGGGTTGAATGGAATACATTTTTCATCTGGAGTTCAAGTTTTTATCCAGCTGTTTTAGGGTGAGCTTTTTAGCTCAGAATAGTGAAAAATTACTAATTAGGTTACTAATTAGTTTTTTTTGCATTGAAATTTATTTTACATTGTAGGCTATAATTCTTAGGCATGTCTCACTAAAATATGTCAAAAACTTAAAAAACAAAATAAAAAAAACACAAAAATCTGTTAAAAAATAAAAAAAATAGTTAAACACGTAATGTAGGTGTACTGTAGCATATATAATTTATTATATATATATATATATATATATATATATACACACACATTTCTTTGTATTGGACTCAATACAGCTATTTTGTATTGAATCCAATACAAAATTATTTAAATTTTCTGCCGATCTGCATGCCCGCACCGATGCGCGGCTGGAGATCGGAGGAGCAGGACGTGTCCCCAGGACTTGCAGGGACCAGCAGAAAGACAACGAAGCAAGGTAAGTGGGTTTTTTTTTTTTTTTTTTTTTTTTTTTTTTTTAACGCTACCCCGAGTTGACTCGGGATTACTGCTTTTTGCAGGTAAAATCCACCCCGAGTCACACTTAGGATTACCGCTATGGGGGTTGAACATATCTATCTCACCACTATTAGTGTTAATAAAAACTGCTGATCTACCATTCAAGCACATCCTGGGATCCCTGGTAAACCATGTACATAGCAGAAAACCTATCACCTTTATTAGGATTCAATTAATGTCACTAACCCTCAGGCCACTTCTCTCCAAGAAGCCCCTCATAGCAACTAGTTGTTCCTGCGGATCATTCCTCTGTCTCTTCACCTGATCCAGGTAACTGGCATTTGTCTGCAGTGTGTTCAGTGTACGTATTGCATCCTGAGAAAAGGAATAAGACAATAAGCAGAGAACTACGTTGGTCTCATCCATTCTGTATCTTATCCAACATACACACCCTGGAATATTGTCACCCTAGACCAGGCATGGGCAAACTACAGCCCCCGGGCCATATACGGCCTGAAGGCTCGGCTGAAGTAGATCAGTGGTCCGCGACTCTGGCCGGGTTAGGAGAAGGAACCCGCTGGGGGTCGCACCGACCAGAGCCGCAGACCATGTTTTTGGTACAAATCCCGAGCTCGGGGAAGTGGGCGGAACATCCAGCCCACTCTCCCATCGCAGGCTCAGATCTGCGATAGGAGAGTGGGCAGGGTTTTGTCATCATTACGTCATGTTCAGTGACACCCGTCTTGGCGCTTCATCCATCTGATCCTGGCCAAATTTTAGAACAACATTGTGACCTCTGAGACAAAGTTTGCCCACTCCTACCCTAGACACACGGTCGTGATCATCTCAAGCAAACATCAGGCATGTGTACACCCATATTTTTCTATGTAGGGAAGCACAGCCACTCACCCATCACTACTTCTCCAAAAAGCGGATCAGTGTTTTGTGTACAGCTTTGTTCCTTTGTCTCTGGAAAGGATTGCAAAAGATTGTTTCCAGCAACGAAAACCTGGAGTCTGTACAGGGCTTTAGAGCCAAACTTGTAGAAATCAGGGAAAAAAGCACAGTGGATGCAGATACAGATTTTAGCTAGTTGGGTCCAAAATTGCCTAAAGGTAAGTCAGGTATTTATTATTTTGGTCATCTATATCAGTTTCAGCAGCAACTAAGTACAGCACTATCATGGTTTTGCATTACTTCACTGTCCCTGCTTGCTTGTTTTACAATAATTATTTGCAAGCAGTGGGTCATAAAACTGATGTACTGGTGGCTTGGAACATATCCACACACAGGAAATGAATACATTTTTACAGAAGCAGAATGGATGTAAGGCTTAGTCTACACGGACGCTTTCCCCAGCGTTTAACCTGAGGCTTTTAAAGCCCATGTTTGAAATCCCCATGCATTCCAATATGCTAATCTACACCAGGACGTTACCTTGAGGCATGTTTATGAGCTTTATCTGGAAAACGGCGGAAAACACAGGTAAACGCTTCCAATGATTTCAATGGGTCGTTTTTCCGCATTTTTAAGCAAATGAGTTAAAAACGCAGGAAACGGGAAAAAATGTAGCATAGGCGTTTTCCATGATTTTAAAGGTTACTTTTAAAAGGCTAATAAAAGTGCATAAAAATGCAATAGGAACATTTACATGCATTTTTAAAAACGTCTGTGTAGACCCAGCCTAAGTAAGAATACAAATATCAACCATGATTAAGGGCGTTAAACCACAGATTTCCATCCTTTGGAGTCTCTCCACAGGTGGTTAAACAAAACCAATGTCTAAGTTATTGCATCGCAACAAAAAAAAAAAGGAGTTTTCTTGGAAAAAGGTAAAAATGTAAAAAAGGTAAAAATGTAGAAATACCAAAAAGCTTTATTTATGAAGGATTCTGATAAAAGGGCAATGTGCCCATAACAAACCTGCAGAGGTAGAATGAAGACAGATTTTGAACAGTCATGCCCGTCATACAGTAAAAGGGTAACATAAAGTAACCTATACCAATCAGAGCGCTTAAATTCAGTCCACCTAAAATAGATGTCATTCCTTTAAGGGAGCATAATAAGAAATAAACGTCCCTGTCTTCCTATAGAGCTTGTAATAGATCTCCAGATAGATGAGATGCCAGAAGTCAGAGGAATCGAATTTGCCCTTAGGATGCCCTTATGCCCGTTCCCCATCAGATGTTTTGGTCAGTACTATAGTGTATTATTAACAATTCACTTTTAAATGATTGCAATATTGACTTGTCTTTGACTTTTAAAGGACAGCTTTACATTTCCTTAACCAGATTAACATTGTTTTCTGGAGGAACCACAGGTCTGTCCTTCTCTGGTGGCTGTAAATTTCTCCTGGGCAGCACTGGATTATTACAGTGACAGGTAATCAACATGTTATCCAGCCTGTGCCATGTGATGCTGTGCCCCAGGGGGGTGCCAATGACAGCCAGGGTTCAGAGTTGGATGATGCTGGATATAATTTAACCCAGAAGAATGTGGTGGCCAGGACCAGAAGCAGCCATGAAAAAAAAGAAAAATATTGCACCCAGACATTTTCTTCTTGAAAAATTAATGGGCCAGCTGATATTTTTTCTTTCTAAAAAATTTTACATACAGCTCTGCATTTTTCATCTACAGCATAACCAGACATGGGTGCTACATTCTTGTATCTCCTCCACTGAAGTTTTTCCTCCCTTATCTTTGAAATATTGCATAACATCATCCAGCAATATACAATAGTCCCCTGAAGAAGCCCTCAAAGGCGAAACGCGCCGGGTCACAGATTGTGTAATCACTCCAATTCATCTAGGGAGTTTATGTCTGGTTAACAGGTCAAAAGGAACCCCCGTGCTGAGTTATAAAGTGGGGCTGACCTCAACCATCTCTATTTGTAAATACAAGGAATGGATAGAAAAACAGCGGCTCTTTATGGCAAACTTAATAAAGTTTAATAACAGTACTAATTATTCTGACCTACTAATCTAGTGTTGGATGAACATCCTTTCTTAAAACACATCAGTGCTATACATTGCTAAGAAATTTTGTAATATGTATTATTTTTATTAAACAGGATTAGTAAACACAAAAGGTTCTTATTGTGTTTGCATGATTTATGTATACTGTTATGTTTCTATGATTATTTTATACAAATTAAATAAAGGATTTTATCTAATTTATTCAAGTTTGCCATAAAGAGCTGCTATTTTTATATCATTTCCTTGTCTATTTACAATAAAAAAAGGCTCAGCAAAGTTACTTCAGTAACTTATATTTATATCACTTAGGGTACTGGCCTTTCATCAATTGTACTACTTGTAAATACGGTCATTATATTGTCTTATGCACATATTCCTATAATTAGAAATAAACTTGTACACTTCTTCTAACAAATGCCACAAAAACAAATACCCTGGCTCTTTTCTTTCTTTTGTACCAACACATGGACACAGCATAGCAAAAGTCTACATGTCAAGGATAAATATATTGCCAGCAGCACCTCCACCAAGATCAATTACCCTGACTCAATGAACTCCAGAGTGATACTCAAATACAGAGCTAGGCAATGTCTGGCATAGATGAGGTGGACATGTGAGATTAAACACAAGCAGATATCTAGCTGAGACAATTGTGTGTCCTCAGAGCCCACAGGGACCAAAGAGAGGTTCTGGTTCCAAGGTTATTTTGATGCAAATATTAATTACGTATTGATACAGAATAGGTTTCATACATTATTATCATGTCACAAATAGTATATATACAGTCTAGTTCTTTGATCAATGGACTGGAATATATATACTCTAGACAAAGTTCTAGCTATTAATAATAAATAACCGTATTAGTCAAGTATAAAACAGATGCATTTTGCCTCAATGGGCTTCCTCAGGGGAGTGGTATCTTTGGGGACTGTATGGTCTGCGTATAACTGCAAAAAATCCAAAAAAAGCAGCAGTGAAAAAAGGAAAATTGTAAAACAGCATTACAATTACAAACGTAGTTACAGTACAATATTTGTTGTACTGAATGGAGCCCCCTCTCCCATTCAGTCTGCACCCCCCTCACTGTTTCACATTTCTATCAATGAAAATGAATAAAAAAGTTTAACATGGGGGCAGGGGAAAGAATTAAATGAATAATCTCCTGCCATCTATGCATTACAAACACTACTACCGTGTTTCCCCGATGATAAGGCAGGGCCATCAAATAAGACAGCCCCCCCCCTTTTTAGGTAAAAATGAAAAATAAGCCCCCCCCCCCGCAATAAGCCACCCACCGATTACTTACCAGAATCGGTGGGTGACTCCGTGTGTGGTTCCTCCGTGTGGTTCCTCCGTGCGTCCTCTTCATGAAGAGGAAGTGACAGGACTGAAGTGACTCCGCCTATGCAAACACACGTGACTCCGCCCACGCAAACACAGGCAGCTTCCCTCATCCCTCCCTAACGGAGACTGCAGGAGTTTGTTCAGGAGTTCAGACAGGTTTTTTTTTTGCTGTGAGCAATACCACTCTATATACGGTAAGCTTTAGAATGGGACATTAAATGGTACAGTATATTATTGATTACAGTAGAAGGGGACAATGAATGGATCAGATTAATCAGAAGGGGACAATGATTGGCACAGATTGATCAGAAGGGGACAGGAATGGCACATGATTGATCAGAAGGGGACAATGATTGGCACAGATTGATCAGAAGTGGACATGAATGGCACATGAACAATAACTGTGTACTGTAGTCTTCTTCATGGGTAAATAAGGCATCCCCCTGAAAATAAGCCCTAGAGCATATTTTGGCCTTCAAAAAAAAATAAGACAATGTCTTATCATCGGGGAAACAGGGTAGTAAGCACACTGGCCTTGCAGCACTGGGATCCTGGCATCAGTTTTCTTGTCTGTACAAGATTTCTATACCCTCTTCATATTCTCAAAGCTTATCTAGTTTCCATCAGACCACACTTAAACTGACAAAAGGAACTGTCATTCACCCAAAACTGCCCCAAGCGTGGAGGCAGGAGGGAATCAGATTGAGTGCTCCCCCAGGGGCAGTTGGTGGCAATCTGTATCAGATCAGACTATGATAGCGCCATCCCAATACATCCTATAAGGGAAGGAATGAAGAAAAAAAAAACTATGGAACTGAGCTGCTGAAAAGATTCATTTAAATTAAATGTCGCATTTGTGTACAGATCTGCCTATTAGATAAGGAGCACTCACTGGGCACAGCAATGCCAGAACACTTAGAAAACTTAGCACAGGCACTGAGCATGCTGAAACTTATAGTCCTCCTCCAGCCACGTGTTATCTTACAGTGCAAAAGTGGCCGCCTGGACTGCTGACATGAAATATGAATGGGTTGGGAGGAGCCCCTGCAACTCCTGCACGGCCCCGCTCACCTGATACTCCATCTTGACAGCAGGAACAGTCTGGACGCTGAAAGCTCGGAACACAGAGGCGGCACACTCATGCGGCAGCAGCCGGAGCACCGCGTTTAAAGGCCAGTACCATGGAGCCATGCTAAGGGCGCCAGACACGCCCCCCGACCCTGCGGTAACCCACAGGCCCACGTATCACCGGCGCCATCTTGTGTGTGGCACCAATATAACAGGCAACAAACGAGAAAGGTATCCTATAAAAAAATCCTACCATCAGAAGGCGTTCTACCAGCTGATTGGGCGTGTTTTAAGACGTCACAATCAGCTTCTCTGTCTGAGCGCGCCCATCTTATCTTTTTCAATGAGATTGTGCTTCAGTGTGAGTTCTCAAATTGTGCGTGTTTTTTTAGACCTCACCAATCAGCTGTGCTGCTCCCTGCTCACCTTGTATTGTAAAATAATACCACCACTTGCACAGAAGCAGCAGCATGGGAGATGTGTCCATGCTGCTGACATTACCACCCTAAACTTAAAAAGTGTGCTAGATAATGAGTCTCAATTATAAAATCCTAATAACAATCAGGGATCGTTTCCCATTAAATTGGACCTAAAATAAAAAAATATGACACCTTTACTTGCACAAGTCTGTGATGTTTTTCAGGGTGCACAGGGAACACAATTTCAGCACCCCAGCTTTAAAAAAAATTCAAGATATGGGGATCAGAATTGTAAAAATTTGTAAAAATACATCTGGGTTGCTGTTTCAAAAGCAAGTGGACCTAGGAGTCCTTAATTGAAAATGCAAATTGGAGACCCCCGGAGCCACTTACGTAGAAAGGAACATTGGGATGGGACCCCTAAATTGATACCTACCTGTCACAAATCTTTAGGTGTCATACTATGTTACCCTGACTGCTTCTCTTCTTTGAATTCCAATTTCCCTAGAATAGGGGGTGACCAAAATCAAAAATGTAGGTGTAGTGGGGGACACTAACCCCCCCACCTCTAAAATTTTATCACTATGGCATCATCAGAACATGAAAAACTCCACCATCAAAACGCACTGCCCTGGTACACATTACTGCCCACTTCTAACACTTTAACCCCAATTTCTCTGCAATGGGGAGGTGCAGAAAACTGAAAACGTGTGGGGAACATCTGTGGCTAACATTCCCTAAAATTTCATCACCATGAAATCATTAAAACTTAAAAAACTCTGCCTATTAAAACGGAATTGGGGTTCAGGTACAGGAAGGGTACATTCATGCGTAACAGGGCAGTGTTTTTTTTATGTTGTAATGACCCCATGAAGATGAAAGTTTGGGGAATGTTACCCACAAGTGTCCCCCACTTGCAGCTCTTATTTTGTTTACCTGCACCTCTCTGTTCTACAGAAATTGGGGTTCAAGCTAGGGAAGCGGACAGTTTGATGGGCAGAGGTTTTTTTATGTTCCAATGATGCCATGCTAATTAAATTTTAGGGGGGGGGTTGTACAAGTGTTCCCCACTTGCACCTACATTTTCAGTTTCCTGCACCTCCCCCATTCCAGATAAATTGGGTTTCAAAGAACAGAAGCAGAAAGGGTAGTTTAGTATTACATATATAGTTTTGTGAAAGGTAGGTAAAAAATGTAGGGGCTCCACCCCAATGCTTTTTGCTATGTAAGTGACCCCAGGAATCCTTAGTTTGCATTTTCAATTTTGGGCTCCTAGGTGCACTTTCATGTGAAACAGCAACCCAAATGTTCAATTTCCACAAGTTTTTAAACTTGTGATCCCCATATCTTTAAATTCTTTAAATATATTTTGCTTATTAGTAGATATGAAGGTCCCGTGTGTACCCTAAATATCTCAAGTCATTACAACCAACAATTTAGGAGATCTGAAAGAGTGAACACTGAGTTTTTAGGCTGCAAAATGACAAACAGACTTTACACACACAGCTATCACACTGCCAGTGTTTTCACAGGCAGTTTTTTTTTTTAACTATAGAATC
>NC_092871.1:60271436-60281868 GCF_032062135.1 Pyxicephalus adspersus | reverse complement strand
GTGGAGCAGTGACTGTAGTGCTAACTAACATATGTATCTATCTACTAACATATGTACTATCCATGGAGTGCTAGTGCTAACATATGCACAATTCTCCTAAAGCATCACCACATTTTACATAGAATAAGGGGTGACGTTCCTCTTTTTTTTATAATAGAAAAATGTGGTTTGTGTTTTTTTTGGGGGGAGGACCCCTACCATTCTGTCTTTACTGCCATGGTGGTAAAAACTGCAAGGTAAATCTGCACCCTCTTGGAGTATTTTTGTCACATATCCCAGGTGGCTGTGGGCTGCTCCTTTTGCACATCAGGAATGAATCATTAGGGGCTTTCCTATAATGTAAAAAAAGTGCTCAATCTCACCAATGCCCAATGAGATCAGCACTTAATGGAAGGGTGAGCATCCGAAAGAAGAGGGAAGCTGAGCAAGCGTGGGACTTGCTGGGCTCAGTTCGTGGACAGATCAAGTTCATTTTTTTCTTTAACAAAAGTTTTGCGTTACCTAGATATAGCACTAGGCGGTGACATTTGAAGTTAGACTGAATTCACACTGGTAGTAAGGTTGCATTTGCTGTGTTTACCCCTCAGTTTCCTCTCACCAGTAACCACTGCTGCTTAAAAAAGTCAAACCACCTGTTACCAATCCTAGGTGCCTAGCAGTTGCCAAGTAATCACACAAGAGGGGTAAATGGACCAGTTTTTTTTTTACTGGTAATGTGAACTAAGCCTAACTTGTGGGGTGTCTACCCTTTTATGTAAAGTGAAAATGTTGAGTTTAGGTAGGCTTTAAGTCGCAAATGTGCATTTGTGAAAGTACTCAGGTAATGGCGGTATTTCATATGTAATGCTTGAAATATATGGATGTGGCATTGCACAGGCAACAATTGGGAAATGCTGATACATATAATAATAAATAATGACCTGCACTTACATAATATATCCTCCTATATAATATATAGGTCAGTAATAAACGGGCGGCCATCACAGCTCAGTCTGCCCCCCTCTTACCTCTACCTGCAGCATGGCCAGGAACCTTTTCCCTCTGGCTACCCCCATCCTCCCTGCAGGCAAAGGGAGGTGCTGCACAGGACAACAACTAGAACCTCCTCTGCAGTGAAAGCCTCCGCCTCCTGGAGCAGTGACCTTGGGCACAGGGAACTACCAGATGAATATTATTATGTCAGGTTAAACCTCAAGGACATTCTGATTGCTAAAGTCTGGTGTTTCACAATCAATTGATTTTCAAAAAATTCTTGTTTGCACATTTAACGCTCAGTTGTATCAGTGCACCTGGTCTCATGCAACCTCTGCCTGCACAATCTAGCATGTATTTTTTTAGGGTGGTGGTGACAACATTGGACCATGCCTAAATTAAGTGTGCTAAAAAAGTGAGAGTTTGTCAACCTTAACAATACTTGAAATAATTTTTCAGAACCTGCTATAATTACTATATCCACAGATCACAGTACATTAGTGTGGAAAAAATTTCTAACATTTCTGGTCAGGGGGAATAATGTCTTCCTTACAGACAGCCAAAAAGATCATTGGAGTCACTTAAACTGACCTGAGAGGTCCAAATGGCTCATGGCTCACAGAACCCCCAGCAATCTTTGCAGGATCCCTGGTTAATAGTCACTGTTTCAGCATATATACGTATCTTTTCTATAAAACCTCCATCAATATAAGTGCCGCACACTGCCCTGTATGAGGAATGGAAGGGTCACTGATAAGCTATCATGGGAAAGAGGGGCTGGTAATACACTATATCTACCAAGGACACAATGTATGCCAATGAAATGAACAAATATTGGCCGGGGGTTAATCTTTGACCATTCACTCTCCCTATATGGTGGAAAATTCATTGAATTTTGAAACATTTTTTAATTTTTAACATTAAAGGTTAAGGTTTTACACTTCTTTTATATTTACCTAAATGTCATCCCTCAGAGCTCCTAGATATTGTAACTTTGTATGTATCTAAATACTTTATAATCCTGCCAGAAATTTGGTATCATTGTCACTTCCTGCAAACTCAAAAGACAGCTCTGAACATACTGTACTTTAAATGAAAGCTCTTTAATGATGTCCTCCTGCATGTTTATTGACAGCGGGCATCCCCAAGTTGGTTGTTTAGTGATTCATAATGGCAGCATGTAGTGTCTCACCTACACCCACCCATAGAATGAATGGGGGAAGCAGTGAGTGGTTCAGTACCACCTGTTGCCACAAAATGTTTAAGAACCAATTGTGGCTGACAAGGTGCCATCTGCCAGGAGCCAAGCAGGAACGCCAGTTGCCTTTGCCAATCAGAACACAATTTAGGATGACAATTGCTTAGTAATGGATATAGGTTCAGTTGCTCAGGCAGCAGAATAGATGGGAATGAAGTCTTCTTTACAGGTACAACTTAAATCTGCAGTTCCATGCTCGTGACAGTACTGCTACCCACCCATATCTACCCACATATTTTTCCTGCGTTGACACTTGATCAGTGAATACATTTCCACACACAGGATATCTAAGTAAACAACACCAAGCCAATTATAGGCCAAAGGTTTCTCTAAGTAAAGGGAAGAGGGAAGAATTAAGAGGATTTAAGAATTCTTGAGAGGAAGAAAGCGGAAAAGCAGGGTTTTTTGAAGGCACAAAATGATGGTATATAAAATCACACGATGACAATGGAGAGGAACGATCAAGGGACAGATTACACATGTACACCCAGGACAAAAGGAACTTCTGGATTATCATTAACAGCATCAGGACATTTTTTCTGTTGCACTCTGAAAAACTCCTGAAATAAATTTATAAAATAAAATAATATAATATAAAATAAGTCCCAGGGAATCCATACTAAAACCAGTTGGTGGGGGTCAGTGGGAAAAAAAAAAACTTGATTTTGTAAAAATTTGATGACAAGTGAAAATAACCCCCCCTTACATTGGTAGCTAGCTAACACCTTTATAACACAGTCATAAAACATCATTTATCAGGCAGGTGGGCCTACCAAGTGGCATCAGCCCCAGCATGTGGGGTATCAAATGTGTCAATCAGCCAAAATTTGGGGAACCCCTTGGAACCTCTGGAGGAACTATGGTTGAGGATAGCTGCTTTAATTCATGCACAAATCATCAACTCCGGGAGAGAGAACGGGGAAGCTAAGCTAAGTTTAGTTCAGTGCTTCTCAACTGAGGATGAATTTCTCCACAGTGCATGAACCTACCAAGGTCAGCAAGCACATGTGTAAAAATCATTACCTATTTGTACATCATGAATGTCTATAGCATGGACCCAGGTTCCCTAAAATGTTTTTGATCTTCATATTTCTAGGTTTACTTTAATTCTTATTTCCACCCATTTTAAGCATTTGTTCACTGGATAGTATAGAACATAAATAAAAACAAACCTTTCAATTATTTTGCACTAGCCAAAATAAAAAAATAAAAATCAGAACCCGCAGGGTCAATAGGTATTTTGAATAAATGATTGGTTGGAATGTGTAGGTCAGCAAGGGGGTTTATATCATCATGCTTTTGTTTGCTTCCAATGGAGTTTAGCATTTTTAAAAAAATCTAGAGATTGCAACCCTCTTTTGACCTTGAAGCAGGTCAAAAGTAGGTTACCTGCAGGTCAAGTACACTTGTCATCAATTCCTGGATTATTTCTGGAGTATCTTTATTGTTGGAAGTGACCAAAATTGATATGAATATGACTGGTATGTAAAGACAATTCTGCTTTCTTGGAAACAAGCTATAAACCTCATTATCTGTGGAGACAGATGCAGTCCCTCAAACATCAAAGGATTGCTTAACAGAGACAATGATTGATCTTCCATGTGTGCCTTCCCTTTTGTATTGAAAATCATATGTAAATATTATCCTAAGCTGTAAATAAACCTTTCCCCTTTGTAAGATCTATTGGTCCGTTGTTAAATCCAAGGCACCCCAAACAGAGCACATTCTACATTTATATAAAATTGATGCAAGATAATCCCAACATTTTCCTGGGAAAGGAAAGAAAAAATCCATACAAGAGGAGCACTGGACAGAGACGATGAAATGATGGGTATTATGAGGGGTTTTAGGGTTACCACCACCACTACCATGTTCAGACATGGAGGTCTATGAACAGCCAGGTATATAACATATGTTTTAGGGTTACTACCTATGTTCAGACACGTGAGGTCTGCAAAAAAGGCAGGTTTGTGCTGGATGTACCAGACTCCAGCATAAAATGATTAAGACACATCCCTATTGGTTAAACTAAGCATCCTGAAGGAATGACTGAGGTAAAAAAAAGGGGAGTAGTTTTTTAGTGTTGTGGTTGTTTTTTTTTTCAATGGCATTAAATACAGCAAATTTAGACATAAATAAAAAAATAGATAAAAAATACAAGTAAAATGCTTTATATAAAAAGCAAAATTGTAAATATATGCAATTCTTGCACACTGATCACTTTAATATACTCAAATAGATAGTAGCACTTACATAGAAAAAAAACATTTTCTGCAGAGTAACACATATTTCAAAACCAAGGAGTAATACATACAGGGACAAAAAGTAATACATACAGGGACAAACGGATCACTTGCTTCCTCAGGATTGCCTCTAATAATTTATTTAATGAAAATAGTTACCCACACAATTGTAATGCCACTTTCCATATTGACAGGGATGGCAGATGCAAATAACCAATATAAAAAAATATAGGCTACAGCCATTCATGTCTACTTGTGTTGAGTGTGCTGTGCAGAGAGAAAATGTTTTTATTTGTTTCTTAAACACCTCTTGGTAGGAATTTGCAATCCTTAATAATATTATTAAACAGTATTCATATAGCGTCAACATATTATGCAACGCTGTACAATAAATAGGGGTTGGAAGGGAAAGACAGATACAAACAATGACACAGAAGGAGGAGAGGACCCTGCCCAGAAGAGCTTACAATCTAGGTCTTTCATTAATTTGCTGCGCTGTGCTACTACTATATGTTCTTGGATAGAGTTTCTCTATCCAAGAATACATAGTACAGCGCTGCAACAGCGTTCGCTGTTGCCGCGCTGTGCTACTACTATGTGTTCTTGGATAGAGTTTCTCTGTCCAAGAGCACAGGGCATTACAGGTGATGAATGGGGACAAGTCCTCATTCATCACCTATAGTGCCCGGAGATTGTAGTGGAACTGCACAGGTAATCTGCAGTTCAGTTCCAACGTGAGGTCACCTGTTGATTACATCTGCAGTTCCACTACAATCTCTGGGCACTATAGGAGATGAATGGGATCTTGTCCCCATTCATCACCTGTAGTGCCCTGTGTTCTTGGATAGAAACTCTATCCAAGAGCGCATAGTACAGTGCTGCAACAGCGATCGCTGTTGCCGCACTGTGCCACTACTTTGTGCTCTTGAATAGAGTGCCCATTCATCACATATAGTTTTTGAATAGAGAAACTATCCAAGAACACATAGTAGTAGCACAGCGAGGCAACAGTAATCGCTGTTTCAGCGCTGTACTATGGGTTCATGGATAGAGAAACTCTATCCAAGGACACATACAGCTAGTAAAGGCTGCACGAGCAATCTGATTGCTCTTGTAGCCCTTAAAAGACCCTAAAAAAAACAGAACTCTCGAACAACTGACTTCAATTTGGCATTCGATCATCCGGACAATTTCTCACTATTCGATTGAATAGCTGTTGAATCGAATAGTGAGATATTCGACCAACACTAACAGCCACGTCATGTGCAGAGTATTGTGGACTGGGTCTTAGGGGCTTCAAGTGCAGCAGGCTCTTCTTCTGTAGCAGCAGCAACCAGCACAGCCATGACAGGAGCAAAGGCAGGAGTTAGCTTGGCTAATGTGCCAGTACCTCCCGATGACTCTCCCTTGTTGTTTGTTGAACAGCCTGAGGATCTGTCATTGTGAATTTCAGAGCAGGAGGCAGACTTTTAGCCCCCTGGAGAGTGTGGTCAGCACTTGCTGGGCGAGGGTTCTGCATCAGTGGCTGCATTTGCAGAGGTTGGCATAGATGAAAATGAGGATGATGATGACTGTAATGTCACCTGGGAACCACTGGTGCCTGTAAGGGCTAGCAGCATTTCTGAAACAGATGTAGAGGAAAGGCAGCAGCAACAGACTGGGGATGGAAGGGGCCGAAAATCTGCCTCATGTGAGTTCCAAGGAACACACATACCAGTGGGCACCAGCAGGGGAACAGTCAGAGACGATGTGACTGTGGGGGAGATTGAGCTGATGCAGATGCAAGGCACCCAGCAGACACAGAGGCAGGCAAAGAAAAAGAGCAGCAGAGTGGCTGCACGCACCTCTCAAGTGTGGTCCTTTTTCATGCTGAAAGACGTTGACGGGTGCATGGCAATCTGCATCCTGTGCCACAGGCAGATTCGCAGAGGACAGGCTGGATCACATTTGGGTACATCATCCCTGTTTTCCCACATGCACAAGAACCACAAACCAAAGTGGGAGCAGTACTTGTGTTCTCTTCTTCTGTTCTCTTCACTGTTGCACCTCAAGATTGTTTATGGATATTTATAGATATTTGTGAATAGATATAATTGTATATATAATGTATGTGTATAGGTGCAGGAATGTTGTGTTTAAACATGGAACCTGTTTTATTTTTGTATTGGCCTCTGGCCCTTCTAGGGGGTCTCCAAGTCCAGGACTTCACAGAAGTAACAAAAGGTAATGAATACCAATACAGGGTTTGGTTTGCCAAGGAACAATAAACAAACAGATGATAAAACAGATGCCAGGAAACAAGACCTATTCTCCATAACAAACAGCTCACCAGTAGGGCTTTCAAGGGGCAATAAATCCATCAAGCCTGAGTCAGCAGAAGGTAGATGCATAATTGAACAGCTGGGGTGATGACCCAGCTGGACTTTTATGGACCCTTAAACTTAGATTCAAGCTCCAGATTCACATATCAAATTAAGCTAGGAGGTCCATCAAATTACTTTAACCAATCCCAATCTAGTGGGGTGTGTGTCAACCGATGGTCATCATACAGAACACTCCCACTAACCAATCCAAGAGACCCCAATGTTACCTAATAGGACTTAACTATATAAAAGGGGAGCTGGGATAATAACAAGAGAGAGTTCTTAGGGAATCAGGCTCCTGGGGTACCCTTTGACATCTTTACAGGTAGCTATAAGACATTTGTGAATGCATTCCTATATTGTCTATTATATGTCTATGTTAATATTGTTTTATTGTTTTGCTGTATTGTACTAAGCAGTTATTATATTATTACAGAGGTTTATAACTAATATCCTTATTTATTATTTATTTATTATTTGCTGTATATATCTTTGATTGAAGTTCCTATATCTGTATATCAGGCAATATTGCTGTGTACTTTATGTTTCATCTTGTTTTCTTAATTAAACTGTTTAAGTGACTAGCTATCATTTTGTGCATGAACCTTCTTTTATTGAATATTTATGTGCATTGATAGGGGATATAACTTCCATATTTATGCAGATAAATATTCAAATATCAACACTTGAAGGAGGTGCAACCATGTCATTGTCTCTTCTTCCACCTCTATTGACTCCTTCTCCACCTCCAACTGTTATTGCTAGTTTGTCTCAGGAGGTTGCTGCCAGCCAGATTTCCAGCTGCGAAGAAGTATCAGCTTCTGGCCACAGGTTTTGTGGCGTCAAACAACATTTGTTGCTGCAAGATGGGTAATCCAGTGACCCCTTCAGCTCCCCTAGCTCCCAGTCCCTTCAGCCCGTTCTACCGGAGTTCTGCACAAGACATCAGGCTATGGGGGTCAACCAAAAAAAAAGAGTCATCAAACTCAATTCACGTCTAGCCAAATTATTGGCCTTGCAACTACTGCCGTATAGCATTGTGGACTCTGCTCCCTTTCGTGACCTGATGGCCTGTGCCGAGCATCGGTAGAATATACCAAGCAGACATTACTTTTCCAACACAGCTGTTCCCAGTTTACATGCACATGTAATGGGAAACTTCTCCCGGGCATTGGCATTTTCGGTGTCTAGTCAAATCCACGTCACCATGGACAGCTGGACAACTAGGCACGGAGTGTCCTTCACCACTCACTGGGTGGCGTTGCATAGCTCAGTGGGTGGTAGTCTGCAAGAGGCATTGCAGCACCTGGTACCCCCACCGAGGGATGTGGTGGGAAAGCACGGGCCACCCAAGTCCTCTCCCTCCTCCTCCATTCCTTCTACCAGCAAACCCTCTCTTTTCGACACTCCTCCTGAAAGGCCAGCAGCAGAGGACACTGTGGTTAAGCGGGCACGCCACTATGGCACCCTCAAGCACATGCAGTGTCAGGCAGTGCTTAAACTGGTGTCCTTAGGGAGGAAAGTCACACCACCAGAGAATGCTTGTCCGCTTTGCACAGAGAGGTTGAGGCTTGGCTGACACCCTCCCAGCTCACAACAGGCAACGTAGTGTGCGACAACGGGGCCAACCTTGCGGCCGCGCTGCGCATGGGCTGCATAACACATGTGCCTTGCTTTGCACACGATCTGAACCTGGTGGTGCAGAAGTTCCTCCGCTTGTTCCCAGGACTACAGGACATACTGAGACAGGCTCCCTCCATCTGCAGCCATGTCGGCCGATTCCCTACTGCCTCTGCCGCGCTTAGCAAGATCCAGCGCCAACAGAGGCTGCCACCGCATAGACTCATTTGTGACACTATAACTAGATGTAACTCCACCCCGCACATGCTCCAGCGTCTGTGTGAGCAAAAGCTAGCCATCCCCCATTACTTGGTCAGCGTGGTGCATGGAGGCAACGGGGCCCTTGGTACAGCCACACAACTGAGCTGTTTTAGCAGTGGCCAGTGGCTGCAGATAGAGACGCTGAACAATGAACGAAAGATGGGTTACTAACAACTATCAAATCCCAAGTGCAGATGTCACTGATTGACTGACACAAGGACTCATTGGCCAACCAAGGTGCCTCTGTGAACCCACAGTGCTCCTGTGCTGAGTCTGTGTCTTCCTATCACCAAACACCCTGTCATCTAAGTCTGCCTCAGTTGAATTTTTCCGCTAGCTATCGTCAGTGTCATGCCATTGTGCCAGCTAGCAATATACTTTACATTTCTGCTGCTTTCAGTAGACCAACAAACTGCAGATGAAAACCCCCAGTATTGCCACACTGATAGGTACCATTGGCTTTGCCTAATTTTTCAGCTAAGTGTTGTAAGATTGAGGGTTGGCATTCCTAACGCTTCGGCACCACAGACCACAGCAACAGTGCTGGCGCACATCTTGGTCTGGGCCTTCTATGTTTAATCACAAATTTCGGATATTTGCAATACACACTTCGGGGTGGCATTGATGATGTACTACACCCAGCTCTAGATGTCAGTTACCAATGCCGTCTACACTCCGTCTCAGGGCCCACCACCTCCTCCTGCTGTTGCTGCTGCCGCCTGCCCAGTGCTCCATTCACAAAAATTGTATTACATACTTCTGGGTGTGATTGACGATGCACTACACCCAGCTCTAGATGCCAGTTACCAATGCTGTCCACCCTAAGTCTCAGGGCCCGCCACCTCCTCCTCCTGATGTTGCTGCTGCCGCCTACCCAGTACTCCATTCACAAAAATTCTATTACATAGTTCTAGGTGGCATTGATGATGCACTACACCAGGTCGGGATGCCAGTTATCAATGTGGTCCCCACACCGTCTCAGGGCCCACTGCCTCCTCCTCCTGCTGTTGCCTGTCAGTACTTAATTCACTAAAATTGTTCACTTCTAGGTGACATTGATCATGCACTACACCCAGCTCGAGATGCCAGTTACCAATGCCATCCACGCTCCGTCTCAGGGCCCACCACCTCCTCCTCCTTTTGTCGCTGCTGCCGCCTGCCCAGTACTCCATTCACAAAAATTGTATTACGGACTTCCGGTTCCGGCGCCTCGCAAGCCAGCTGCATGTGAGAAACGGCTCCTCTCACCTCCGGGATTTCAAGCTAATATACTGGCACAGTATATGTGTGCAGCTGCTCTCCAGCCTAGCAGAGACTTGGATGGATCAATTCCTGGAGCGTTCTTCTGTTTCTGCAAGCCAGGAATCCATGGGTAAGAAGGATAAAATCAAGGCCACTCCTTCCAAAATGGCCACAGCATCTTCATCAGCACGTGCATCCACAGCTGTCCCTGCTCAGATACAGCATGATGATTCTGCTGTTCTCTCTCAACCCACACAAATAGCTGATGCAGTGGCAGCACTACTTAAGCCTACATTACAGGAGGCTATTGATGCTCCAGTACACAAGGGAATACTTTCCTTGAGAAAGGATTTAAAGGAACAGTCACATAGATTAGATGCTACTGAACAACGGATTACTTTAGTTGAAGATGATGTTACTTCTGCCAGAGCTATTATTTCAGTGCTAGAAAATAAAGTACAAGCATTGCAAGA
>NC_092871.1:60262789-60266397 GCF_032062135.1 Pyxicephalus adspersus | reverse complement strand
ACTGGTTTTGCTTGTTTACTTGTCTCTGTATATTTGAAAAATTTAATAAAAACATTTTGAAAAAAAAAAAAAAAATTGTATTACACACTTCTGGTTGACATTGATGACGCAGTACACCCAGCAGCAGATGCCAGTTACCAATGCCGTCCATGCTCCGTCTCAGGGCCCAACGCCTCCTCCTCCTGCTGTTGCTGCTGCCGCCTGCCCAATACTTCATTCACAAAAATTGTGTTACACACTTCTGGGTGGCATTGATGATGCAGTACACCCAGCTCTAGATGCCAGGTATCAATGCTTTCCACACTCCGTCCCAGGACCCACCGCCTCCTCCTCCTGCTGTTGCCGTCTGCCCAGTACTCCATTCACAAAAATTGTATTACACACTTCTGGGTGACATTGATGATGCAGTACACCCAGCTCTAGATGCCAGTTACCAATCCTGTCCATGCTCCGTCTCAGGGCCCACCATCTCCTTCTCCTGCTGTTGTTGCTGCCGGCTTCCCAGTACTCCATTCACAAAAATTGTATTACACACTTCTGGATAACATTGATGATGCACTACACCCAGCTCCAGATGGCAGTTACCAATGTGGTTTACACTCCATCTCAGGGCCCATTGCCTCCTCCTCCTGCTGTTGCTGCTGCCGCCTGCCCAGTGCTCAATTCACAAAATTTGTATTACACACTTCTGTGTGACATTGATGATGCACTACACCATGCTCTAGATGTCAGTTACCAATACTGCCCACACTCTGTCTCAGGGCCCATCGCCTCCTCCTCCTGCTGTTGCAGCTGCCGCCTGCCTAGTACTCCATTTTCAAAAATTGTATTACACACTTCTGGGTGACATTATTGATGCACTACACCCAGCTCTAGGCGCCACTTACCAATGCCATCCATGCTCCGTCTCAGGGCCCACCGCCTCCTCCTCCTGCTGTTGCTGCTGCCGCCTGTCAGTACTCCATTCACATAAATTGTATTACACACTTCCAGATGGCATGGACGATACACTACAACCAGCTCAAGATGCCATTTACCAATGCAGTCATCACTCTGTCTCAGGGCCAAGCGCCTCCTCCTTCTGTTTTTGCTGCTGCCGCCTGTCAGTACTCCATTCACAAAAATTGTATTACATACTTCTGGGTGCCATTGACGATGCACTACACCAAGCTCTTCATGACTCTTACCAATGCGGTCTCCCTGGCAATAGCTGGCCAGAGGCCACACATTGCTACTGCTCTCACTGACCCACACTCTGTCTCTGGTCCTCCTTCCTTGCTCACTGCACTACTTGTCCACAACTTTATGGGTGTCATTAATAACACATGTCATCCAGGTCATGATGCCTGGTAGCAATTATTATTAATAATAAACAGGATTTATATAGTGGTAAGATATTATGCAGCTATGTAAATTCAATAGGGGTGAATACATTAAATAGCAACGCCTTGTCCTGCTGTTTTGATGGCAGAGGCTGTTGCTAGTAGGTTTAGTTCACCCTTTCTCAATGTCCTAATGTTTATGCTGCCTTCAAGACGCTGTCAATCACACAAAAATATTTCTATGTCTTGTTTTTTCTATTTTTTCTTTTTTTAATATTGTTTGTAATTAGACTGAAAAATGTTCAATAAAAAATTGTAAAAAAAGGAGCATAATCATAGAAAAAAAGACGAATGGCAGAGATAGAAGTAGTGGAATATAATGAGACAGAAGTTTGCACATGGGTTAAAGTGAAAGCCCTTCTTGCCAAAGAACAGAAAGTCTAAAATTTTACAGTTGCCATGAAAATGGACCTGTGAAAAAATCTGCCAATGGTGAAAACTGTTTGAGTGAGAGCTTGGGGAGTTTTCCACTAACTAAGAAATCTCACCAATGGGGAAATAGACAGCAGAGGGAGCCTGTCAAAGGTTCTAATACATCTAAGACCCGTCCAAAACATGAAAATGGGCTTGGGTTCCACTTGCTTATATAATCCATTATGTAAGAACTTCCAGCACGCATGTAGTTTGCATGTTCTTCCCGTATTTGTGTGGGTTTCCTACAAAAACATGAAAGACATTTAAGTCCTGTAGGAGAAATGCACAATACAAATGTTGACAATATTAGGAGGGCAGACTGCTATTTTTACTCTGTGTCTGACTAGAGAGTATGGGGTGGTGGTGGCTGGCAGTAATTTTTTTATTAGGATTTTGTAAATGGAAACAGGACTTGCCAGGTGGCTCAGAATGGCTGATAACAAGCCAGCCATCCAACAGCCCTAACTGTGATGCCTAAAGAATATGAACTATAATTTGTGTTTTTTGGATCAGTAGATGGTAGGTAATGTCCCACCACCCCCATTCACTACTTATGTAAGGCCGCAGGTGCAATGCTGCAAAAAGCATCTTTTTTTCAACATTCTTTATTTTAAGAATATACAAACTACAAAAACAAAAACTGGGAAAAACAAAAACAGTTACAACATACAAAAACAGTGTATTGCACAGTTTACAGAAAACAAAGAGAAATCATGGTGAGGCTAGACATATAGCATCAAATAAGCAATAGGTTGTACAAACATAAAAATGCCTCAAGATAGGGAGTGGACTGCCATATGGATACACACAGTGAAGGCTGGTTTTGATCCTAGCAACATCAAACTGAAAGAGTCGGGTCCAGGTGACGCTTAAACTTCTGAGTTTCTTGGTAGTAAATCCAGCTACCCCACATAGCATTGAATTTGTCCTGGGTACCTCTTAAACTGGCCGTAAAATCCTCCAACAGCATTATATCGTTTACCCAATAAAGCCACATACCCACAGGTGGAATAGTCTTTGACTTCCAGAACAGAGGAATACATGAATTAGCTGCCACAATAAGATGTCCAAGAATAGAGCCTTTATAGGCCTTTTCTAAAAGTACTTTATGGTGCAGCAGTAAAAACCCTGGATCCCACGGTATGTTGTAAGTAGTGACTTTCTGCATGAGGTTTCTCACCTGCTCCCATTAGGGACGCAGTAGTGGGCAGGACCAGAAAACATGGAGCATAGTACCCTTATCCTGAGCACACTGCTAGCATTTGTCAAACAAATCAGGGAAAAAAACTATGTGACTGCTCCAGGGTCCTGTACAACCTAGGAAGGATTTTAAAACTCAGTTCTTGATATCTACTGCTGGTGGAGGATCTATGCACTGATGTGAGAATTTTAGATCTCTGCCCAGCCTCTAGTGTGTACCCAAGTTCCGCCTCCCATGCCTGTAGATAGGTGGGTGTGAAGTTTTCAAGAGCTGAATTCAGTTCGGCATACAGCAGTGACAGAGAATGCCTGGACAACCCACTTCCTCTACAAACCATTTCAAACAATGTTTTTGACCTAATATTTCTGTACACAGTGGGAAGAGACCTGAGATAATGGGCCAAATTTATCACGCAAAATCGGTTGGCCGGTCGCGGGTCCGCATTAGCAAGCTGAAATGCGAAGCGATCGCGCTAGTCATCAACTGGATGAGATCGCGGCCAAAGCCGCGCAGCATCGGCAGCTTTACACTGGCGAGCTGGCATCAAAAGTCACTGTTCCCCTAAAAAAATCATCCTTTCTAATGGCACACATATCACCCTTAGCCCTAAA